>NW_027494500.1:0-212294 GCF_021521415.1 Bidens hawaiensis | reverse complement strand
ACATAAGATCACCATTTAAAATTTGTGTCTTGTAATATACCATATTAGCATTAGTTATATTATTAAATATTACAAATCCCGTTAAGCTTAAAAATATATATTATAATACAAAAATGCCTTAAAATATTAAAATATTAAAATAATGCAATACTCCTAAAACCAAATCAATAATTAACTTTAATAATCCCGTTAGTTTGGTCTTTAAATATTCGTATTTATTTTACTTAGTTTGGTCTTTAAATAATCTCGTTAGTTTCGGTTGCTTTGATTTCATTATTGTGCTTACGATTTATATTTCAAGTTATCTTCGATTTCGAGGTGAGTTTCTCACACCTCCTTTATAAAAGTTTTTACCTTTTAGGGGTAGCATATATATCCTATCCAACCCAACTGTTTAATATATTCGTTTAAAAAAATGCGATTCATATCATGGATTTGTTTGTTTACATGCTTACTTGATTATTTGCTCAGCTCATGATTGCCTCAATAAGTATGATCATACGCCCTCCTTTGCGCTCAGTACCATTTTGTTATGAGTGGAAAGGGGACCCCCGATCCGAGTACGTTGGTTGTTACCGACTGGAAAGGACATTGCATGCGAAGTAGTTATAATTTTCACAAGTTTCATGGAATTTCATGGTTTTTACGTACTTATACAAAACTTTTGTTAACTCACCAACTATTCAATTAGTTGACCGTATTTTATATATATGCTACAGGTAAAAACAAGCATTAGAGGATGATACTTGGAGAATACACTAGACTTAAGTTATTTAAACAAATGGGCCAAATGTTTTGTTGTATTTATATTTTCTTGTATTTCTTGTTTACAAACTTGTGTAATTGATGTTTAAACCAATTAATGATAATATTGTCACTTAATAGGGTCACATGTGTTTTGAACAATCTGTACGTCACACTCGGGCATTTCCGCTTTAGCCGGGTGCTACATATTGGTATCAGAGCCGTGACTATAATTTAGGACACTAGACGTAGTTCCCAGTTAGTTATAGCTTATTTGTTTAGGGTTGCATGATTAGAAATTATGTGGGCCCTAAGTGATTGTTCAATGCATTTGTTATATTACGTTATTGCTATTGATTCGTTTACACCTCATGTACAGAAGCACACACACAAGTCCAATGCTTATTTCTAAAACGAAGATTTTCAATCGATTTAATTTCGGTTTCCGATATTTTTCTTCATAAAGACGGTTCTATGTAGCGGGTATGTAGTAAACTGTAAGGGGGGCATTCTTGTTTCCGAACTCTTAACACCAAGGTTATCGAAACCTAAGGATAAGCAATGTGTACAAATCCAGTCAGACGCGGACCCGGTTGCTTACCTGGAGTGTTCGGAAAAGGGCATGGAACCTATTAAGCCAAAGCATACCCCCAACAAATGCCATATGAATCACAACTTTATGCTTTCAAACGTGACCATGTTATCTTTGTGAAAAGAATATGGTTACACTCCTACGGATGTCACACAAGTCATGGTAGTTCATGCGACGTGTGACTCCGACCCTCAATGTTTTACAATGTGTTTAACTAAAAGTCTGACAAGTTGTGTTGATACACGAATAACCAGTTTTTGGTTCGATTTGATTATGCATTTTTATTTATGTGTTTTAACAAAAAGTTTGTCAAGTCGTGGTGATACACGAATACCCAATCTCGGTTCAATTTGATTACAAATTTTTATTTTTATTGGAACATACAAGTTATGATGATTCATACAACGTGTGATTCCGAAGACTCAATTGTTTATATTGCGGTTTTAAAAGTCATTGGGTTATGTGAATAGTTGAATTTCAATTTGTTTCCTTTATTTATAAATTCGTTTACTGCTTTGAAACTTCAAAAAGTCATGGTGATATATGAATAGTCGATTTTCTATTCGTGTTCTTTATTTGTAAATATTCATTATTTCGTATGTTTTGAATTGAGAGCACGAAAAGTCATGGTGATACATGAATTGTCGATTTTCAATTCGTTTTCTTTATACAATTTAATTATTATTATGGTTTTAATTGAAAAGTCGAAAAGTTATGGTGGTACATAAACACTCGATTTTCAATTCGATTTCATTACTTATACTGGGTTTGTATTAATTCCATGTTTTTAGTTCAAAATTTGATATATTTTTAATTCAAAACTTTACGAAAATATTATTATTGAAATGCGAAAATTCATGCTGACTCATGAGCATTTCAATTTCGATTTCAAATTTTATTTCATAAGATTGTACTTCTTTATTTATTTTCATGTTTACAGATGGATTCCAATTGTAAGAATCTCTCATGTAATGTTTCTTTTGATTTTAATACAAATTTCATATTTTACGACTCATGTCATATGAATCCCTCACGCTTTGCGACATGCCTTCTTGTTCTCCGCGGTGTTGCCCTCGAAACTCAACCCACATAACGATAACCCAGGTCATCAAACACTTGACCATCACAATCCCGACCATGATAACCAAAAATTCATCACTAACCACAACAACACATGCCTAAGTCAATCCAAACACAACACAACTCTTGGATATTCAAACCTAACTCAGCAAGATACTTACACAAGAACCCACCCTGTAACACATGTAATTCCACCACTCTGCTACCGCAATGTCGAAATGCTCCAAATTGTGATAATTTTGGCCATCTCATCAACTCGAAATTTTACATACCCAACACCACACATGTATTCCCACGACCTGCTACCCAACCATCTAACCCAACCATATACTCGTACTTCGAGTTTGCTACCATTTTTATGATCCGAGCACACCCGCCATACTCAAAAAGGCATAACTTGTTTCCGCCATGCAATACTTTACCCCGCATCCTTGCCCACCAAAAGTCTATTATTTTTTCGACGTCAATACTTAATCTTTTCAAACTCATTAACCATGCCTAATTTTTTTTTAACTAACTAAATTTTTCATTCATAATTTTCCACAATTATCTCTTTCATAAACACCTCTTACTTGAAACTTCAAATCTGGATTATTTTAAAATTGTCACTTAATAAATATAAATATTCATATTTTCACAAAAATATTTTGCTATACGAAGTATATTCGTGATGATTTTCTTCAAAGGAACTTTACGACTTTAAATTCATTTCTATTAGTATTATCATCATTACCACTACTATTAATATTATTATCCATACCCTCATTATTATTATTATTATTATTATTATTATTATTATTAGTAATATTTAATTAATCAATCATTAATACTACTATTATTATCATAATACTTTTCCAAGTTAAATGAAATCTTTAAAATAAAGTATTTTGCTTTATACAAATTCCTAAGCCTGTGATGCTATTACATGATCACCAAAAGAGTTTCATTAACCAACGAGGCATTATCGACGACTCTCCATTTTCAAGGGCGCCGGGTAATAGAAAACCTTTTTTAATATTAAATTTTTCATAAAATTTCAAAGCCTTAGCGCTAGCTAAAGTTAGTATCTTATTTATCATGCAAATTATTTCCTTGAGTTATAAAATAACACCATGTGTTTGCAAACGATTTTCGTAAACTTAAACAACTTTCGACAATTATTTCTTTTCCCTCCTCTATCAACGCCAAAGAGTGTCGATTAATAAATCATACCGCCGCCCCCATAACAACTTTCATACGCCCACCCATCCTCGAGAAGACAAGCATCACAAACTAACCTTTTGTTTTACTTTTCTTTCTTCTTCATGTATTTATACTGCCCTGTTTGGACTTTGTCGAAATAGCTTTATGTGTCAAGTTCTTTCAAAGGATGTTTACGAAATTTATGCTAAGTTTGGTTATACGTTAATTTGTGAGCTACTTTCATACGTCATTCATAATTGCATTATTGAATAGATTTATTTAGTTGTCTCGATTTCGCGGTTTATAACCGATTTCCCATAAGCATAATCGTTTAGTGGAAATTAAGGCCATGCACATGTTGAGTTCATTATTTTTACACGAATCGTGTTGATTGTTTGATTAGTTCTATTTCCGCTCAATGCTTTATTCGAGTTATTTTGTTATTCTTGATTTTCAATATTTCATCAATTTGATCAATATTTTATTTTGATCTTGAAGTTTCAATTATTTATTCTTGATTTCAATGTTTTATCAATTTGAGATAAATGTTTCACTTTGATATCGAAGTTTCAATTGTTTATTTTGTGATTCTTTAAGTCAATGTGACCTTCATTCACAATGAGATTTTATTGAAAATTTTGAATTATTTAACGAGTCATTATTGAACTCCAAGAATTTACTCTATGCTGTTATTAAAGTTTCGTTCATCTTATTCTCAGACCCAATGCTTTATCGACTTACGTTTTTTTATTTTGTTGGTTGGCTTAATGCCACATTCAATTACTTTGTTATTCTCGACTCCAATGTTTCTTTAAAATTGATGTTCATGATTTTAAAGTTGTCATTTATTACCCTCGTTGCATCGTTTATTTCGTTGAAACTTCAAAGGTTGCACTTTGACCTAATATTTTCGCTCATCCTTGGCCTTAAGGATTTGCTTACAAATTTTGTTAATGATGATTTCTATTGTTCATTGTTCTTGATTTCAAAGTTTTCATATAAAAAAAATTATCATATTTATTGTTTATGTCTTAAAACCCACACAATGGGACATATTATGTGGACCATCCGATGATAAAGGTAATTATGGGTCGACACATACTTATCCAAATCCTCGCATGGAAGACGTAATAAGTACGTTGTGTGCAATAACTCGAAATCTAGAATGATTTTGAAAGACGGGACAAATGTAGTATGATAAGGGCATGGTGGATAAGCCGTTGGTACATCCTATATATAAGTGTCATTGCCATTTTCCTATTTATGGTGTCTTTCGGTTCATTCAAAGATCGACGTTATAGGTTTTATTAATTATTATGGTATATAAAAATTGTTAAAACCTTTTAACAACTTCTTGTATAAGTTGTTTTCTTTTAAAATTTTATTTTTATTTTAATTTCAGGACGAAATTTCTAAACGTTGTGAATCCTGTAACATTCGTTACTTTTCAAACCTGAAAACCCGACCCATTTTAAATTTTTGGTTTTGTTTATATAAATATATATGTTCTAAAACTTCATTTCATGTGACATTCGTTAACGTTCGTTTGAATTTGAATTTGCATTTGTATTCGTTAAACCGAGTTGTTCTGACGTTTCAATGTATTTCTTGTTCATCGTATATCATTATTATTATATTCCTGAGGCTTTACGTATATCATTCGTTCGTTCCTATTTTCTTTTTGATCAATTAACGAAAACTCTGGGATTTAAAGTTGCTATTTAAAACGATACTCAATCTATATGGGTATATAACAAAATTAACAAAGTATTCAAACTTTTATTAAATCTTTTTATAACTTATCAATGTTTAAGGACAAAAGAGTAATTATGTTTGGAATTCAAATTTAAAACAATTTCAAGGTTAAGGGGTTATTATGTAAATATCTTTTAATTCTATATTTAAACCATATTTAAACTTCAGGGGCTAATTATGTAAATAATATAAACCAAAAACCAACCCCAAACCCACCCGTCATCCCCTTCCTCACCCCGTTTTTCCGGCGCAGATCTCCGGCGATGAAGGAAATATTCCGGCGACCTTAATACGTTACTAAATCTCGCGTTTCAAACTAATTAAGACCCGTTTAAACTTTACATAAACAGTCGATCTGCAATAATCAATAATAATACATTAAATGGTGAGTTGAACCCGTTAACGACCGACAACCCGTAAACTCCAGCAATCTGTTAAAACCCCATCAAACACGCGTATTAATCCAATTGACATCTTGTAACCTCTTTTATTTCTAATGACTAAGTATAATCTTCGTTTATAAGTTGTAATAACGTCCATTAATCACCAATTATAATCGCGAACCGGCCGGAATATTTAATAAATTGCAATAACGAGTATTAAACTCTCAATGCTCCAACAATTACTATAAATACGACCCTTACGCTCATCTAAACTCGCTCACAATATCAAATTAAACAAAAACATACTGTAATACCGTAATCGGCCTTCAAAGCTCTTTTTTTTCGGGTGACCCTAGTTCTATATCAAACAGAAACATTTAGAGGTAAGTTTATTATGCATTTTGATCGTGATAACCTGCTAAGTAAAAGCCCTATCATAATTTTAACGAACATGGAATGATTTGAATGAATTAAAACCTAGGGTTATATGAGGAAGAAGATGAATTGAAAACTTAATTTTTATATCCCTATTTATATCTTTATATCACTTATCATTCTAGACCAGTTGGTTAAGATGCTAGGGTGTGGAGACCTGGGTTCGAACTCGGGTCATGACTTTTTTTTTGTCATTACTTTTAAGCCTTTTCCTTTATATAATAATAATTCAAATTAATTAATTAAAAATCACAACAAATTAAATAAAATCTTTTTAAACCAAATAAATTATATTTCATCATTTCCCCTGCTAAACCGACTTCTAAACTCGTTAAACCACCAATTTTAATTCATTTTCGTTGATATTGATTTGTTAACTTAACCCGTTAAAACCGTTCGTTAACTTTAACCTTGTTAATATAATATTATATTATTATTACATTTCATAAATCTTTATAATACACTAACGTAAACGTTTTCGAGATAGATTTGAACGATGAAATTCGTATTCCAAAAATATTAAAGACTTTTATTAATAATAATTAAATATTGTTAAAATAATTAAAACTATTATAATTCGTTATCATGTATTATTTTTAAGATAAGATCACCATTTAAAATTTGTGCCTTGTAATATACCATATTAGCGTTAGTTTTATTATTAAATATTACAAAACCCGTTAAGCTTAAAAATATATATTATAATACAATAATGCCTTAAAATATTAAAATAATGCAGTACTCCTAAAACCATATCAATAATTAACTTTAATAATCCTGTTAGTTTGGTCTTTAAATATTCGTATTTATTTTATTTATAGTTCTAGAAGTTCAATCATTTCAGATTCTTTAAAGTACTTTCGGTTGCTTCGGTTTCATTATTGTGCTTACGGTTTATATTTTAAGTTATCTTCGATTTCGAGGTGAGTTTCTCACACCCCCTTTTTAAACGTTTTTACATTTTGGGGGTAGCATATATATCCTATCCAACCCAACTGTTTATTTTATTCGTTTACAAAAATGCGATTCATGTCATGGACTTGTGTGTTTACGTGCTTACTTGATTATTTGCTAAGCTCATGGTTGCCTCAATAAATATGATCATATGCCCCCTTTTGCACTCAGGACCATTTTGTTATGAGTGGAAAAGGGACCCCCGATCCGAGTATGTTGGTTGTTACCGACCGGAAAGGACATTGCATGCGAAGTAGTTATAATTTTCACAAGTTTCATGGAATTGCATGGTTTTTACGTACTTATACAAAACTTGTGTGAACTCACCAACTATTCAATTAGTTGACCGTATTTTATATATATATATATATATATATATATATATATACACTACAGGTACAAGCATTAGAGGATGATACTTGAAGAAGACACTAGACTTAGGTTATTTAAACAAATGGGCAAAATGTTTTGTTTTATTTATATTTTCTTGTATTTCTTGTTTACAAACTTGTATATATGATGTTTAAACAAATTAATTATAATATTATCACTTAATAGTGTCACATGTGTTTTGAACAATCTGTACGTCACACTCGGGTGTTTCCGCTTTAGCCGGGGTGTTACACTTAAGCTTAACGGTATTAAGGAACTGGGTAGTGGGAATAAGAGTGATACCGAGATTATGAATTCTTATTTCTAGTAATTCATTCATTAGTCACTTTCTGTTTTTGTACATAGTTTTTCAAATGTTTTTCATATGTTCTTGTTCTTAGGGGGAGAAAATTATTAGAAAAATAAAAACTTCAAATATTTGAAAAGTCAAAAATATTAAAAATGCCAAAAAGTCAAAAAACATTGAAAAAGATGTTGCTCCTCGAAAATGAGTTTTTGAAGCAAAATGGAAGATGATAATACATTGGTCATCTGGTCCCAAGTCCAATAAAAAGTAAGCAAAAAGGCTTTGTGCTTAATTGCATCAATGTATTGGTAGGCCTTTAAACAAAAAAGTATGATAAATTATGTGATGTAAACCTATATTCAATCGAATCTAGTGGAATAACATCTTGAAGCTTAGTTAATATCTGCTTTAAGAATAAAAAAAATTTGTAAAAGATTTCTAAGTGTGCATGTGTTCATTTTGCAAAGAAATTCAGATTATTTTTCCTTTTATTTTGCAAGGAAATTCAACTTGATTTTTTCTTTATTTTTATTCAAATTTTGGATCCTCTCCTGCGCGACAAAATTATCCGACCATAGGGTTAAGATTTGGATATTCTACTTTATTTTCTTGGTGTTTTGTATAAAGATTTGGACTCTCTTAGCGTGATAATACGGTATTATCCGACTTGATTGTTAAAGCCTTATATAACTTCAACTTATTTTTATCTTTTTATTTTGTTTAAATGGAACCTTATCTGTGTGTTGTAATACCAATCTTAAGGGAAAATTTTAATGTTATAAATTGTTTTGATTTATTATTTTTGCATGAGTCACAACTAATCGATTGTAAGAATCAAATGAAAAATATACATGTGAAAACGTCACTGTATAAAAGATATACAAATTATGTCTGATAGGTTGGGTCCACATATGCTTAGTGCTTAATTAAACCAAATTAATCATATCACAGAAATTTCAGAAATATTTGTTGGAAGGTATAAGTGGACAACAATACCATTTTTATTTATTTTTATTCAAATTTTGGATCCTCTCCTGCGCGACAAAATTATCCGACCATAGGGTTAAGATTTGGATATTCTGCTTTATTTTCTTGGTGTTTTGTATAAAGATTTGGACTCTCTTAGCGTGATAATACGGTATTATCCGACTTGATTGTTAAAGCCTTATATAACTTCAACTTATTTTTATCTTTTTATTTTGTTTAAATGGAACCTTATCTGTGTGTTGTAATACCAATCTTAAGGGAAAATTTTAATGTTATAAATTGTTTTGATTTATTATTTTTGCATGAGTCACAACTAATCGATTGTAAGAATCAAATGAAAAATATACATGTGAAAACGTCACTGTATAAAAGATATACAAATTATGTCTGATAGGTTGGGTCCACATATGCTTAGTGCTTAATTAAACCAAATTAATCATATCACAGAAATTTCAGAAATATTTGTTGGAAGGTATAAGTGGACAACAATACCATTGACTACTTAACACCAGTAATAATAAAGCTGAAAATAAAACTGTGATGGAATGATCAATATGATTCCGTGCTCAAACTCATAAAAATATGTAAATGCTTTACATGTTTGTACATAGTTACAATTCATTTTTCATTTATAATTGCCTTAATCATTTAAAACCAAAAAGATTTTATTTTTTCTGTATTATTTTCGACTCTTGATGACTTGGTAACTATATCTCTTAGATAATGATTTTCTGAGAATGATGAACTGAGCCTTGTTTCAAAATCATATCATTTGAAAAAGGCGAAAACATTTAACTGGTATATTCAAAGTCATATGCAATATTATTCAAAATTGAGATATATTAAGTTATTCTTTTGTTTAATCAAGGACATTAAGTTTTACTTGAATAAACACATGGGTGTGAATCGTCAAAACGTGTAAAAACTATGAAAAGGACTTATGCAACGCATAAGTTAGGCGCCGTATAAGTTGAATAACTTATACACCGCATAAGTGGTATATATATATACACTTACACAGCGAATAAGTTAGTTTTGACTTATACATTGGCTGTTCATAACCTCTGGCTTCTCTCACTAAATAATTCAATATATTGCCACTACTCTGTCCATTTGTTTCTTGTTTTGGTGATTTGCACACAAACTCAAGTAGTCAAGGTAAATAATCTGATCTGCTTGTTATTATTTTGACGATGAACAGTATCAACGGATGTATTGAGTGTTAATTGGTCATTAAATCGAAGGGTTTTTAGATTACAATGATGGTTTATGACTAATAAGTCCTAAATACAAGATGAAACTATTGAATTAGGTTTTATTAGGTTAATTGATATCATATCTACATTATAACAAAACTCTAGCTAAAATCAAAAGTGAAAACACTTAAACAATGATCGGCATCTGTATAAGGGATTCATGGATTTTAATTGGTTTATATCTTCAGTATACGACTGATTGTTCTTTTGGTCACATGGTAATTACGTGTAACTTACACGCCGCATATGTCTTAACTTATGTGGCACATAAGTTGATAGATATGCGGCGTATAAATTTAAATAAGATACTTATACGATTTGCCAACTTATACGTTGATCAATGAACATATACGCTGAAATACTTATGTGTTGATACGTGAAACAATCTTATACATTGTACATATACACCAAATACTTATACAGAGCATTTCTGATAAAACTTATACATGACATAATACATTTACGTACAAATATAAAACATATGCGGACAGGAAATCAAAAGTTACCAAAATTTCTTGAAAAATGATCAAAATTGTACTGATAAGTTTATCTGATTTTCGTTTTGATCACAAATGGTGAAAGGAGCGAAGTATACACATCAGAAGCACAACATTTATGCTTATTTGAATGAAGATAACAAAAAGTCAAAGGATTTCACCATCATGATGCCTGTTCTGAAGCGTTCTCGGATATACAAGGCTTACTCACATGTGTGAACCGTACGAGAAGATAGTCGATGAATTTTGGACGAATGCCAAGGTGGAGGGAAAAGATATCAAGACTGTGATTCAAGGCAAAGAACTGGTTATTCTGAAGCTGTTATCCGGAGAGTATTGGAGTTTGGCGATGCAGAGACAGATCCTGTTGATCTTGATGATAAGATGGTAAAAGGTTGTTTTCTGAGGATGGGATTTGGAGAGTCGATTAATACGCTATCTTTCATAAAGACGGCGTTGTCGAGGCCGTATAAATTTTTGGTGCGTGTGGTGGTTCATTGTTTGGGGCATAGAATGGGCGTATACGATGAGATACACGATTACCAAATGAGTTCGATTGCTGCATTATGCTTAAATCTTAACTATAACTTCTCACATATGGTGCTGGATAATATGAAGCTGAATTTTGGAAAAGACAAATGGTTGCAGTATCCGAGGTTTATCCAGATGTTTGTCGAAGATTTATTTCCTGCGGTCAAGAAGGAGGACAATGTTAAATTCTTAGATCACATGACCGGGAATTCTTGCTAAGCTGACATCGTATCGGAAAAAAACTAAGGATCAAAGACCAAAGTTTCAAAAATTGTTTGGACATTTGGGTAATCTAGATTATTTTGCTCCTTCAGATAATAAATGGCGAAAGGATGGAGTGATTCCTACAGGGACGCTGAGGAGAGAATTATGGTTGATTTTAAACCCGCTGGTGGACACAAAAGGTTTATCAAAATTGAGTCGGATACTGATGATGAGACTCCTGCTCCTAAAAAGAAGAAGCGTAAAGTTGTTAAAAAGGAGTTTGTAACACCTGTTACATAAGAAGAGGTGGTATACTCTGCTACATCTGAAAAGGATGAGGAGGCAACTGAATCAGATTCTGAGTCTTGACATCAAGCTTTAATGAGCCCGAGGGCTAAATTTGAGAAGAAACAGACCAAAAAGAGGAAACCTACTCAAGATACCGATGAGGCTTATGTACCTGATGTTGTGGAAAAGCTTGTCACAAAGAAAAAGATTGTTCGGGTGAAGAGAAAGTCTAAACGGACAAAATCTTCGATATTGAAGCTTAGAGATGAACCGCATGATACTGAACAACATGAGGTTGTTGTCACTCCTATACCCTGAGTTTATTGTTGAAGAACCGGTGGTAGACCTGGCACGTGACGATAATGTGTTAAAAACTCCAGTTGTCCAGGCTACACCAACACCATCTGAACCAAGACAAGCATCACCAAAGAACTACATAGAGAACTCCAGATTTTAGAAGTTTACCATCTTTGGATGCTGGATGTTTTGTGTAACGCCCGTTAATTTCCGACAAAAGGTTTAATCTTGTAGTGTTATGTACACCTTTCGGGCTTGACCCGGCATTCTCTCGGGAGCTCCTTGCAAACCTCGTAAACGTTCTCACTTAACTTTCCACCCAAGTTGCTACATACTTCAATTTGGAGGGACTTGGATGTAACTATTTTATATCATAAAACAAAAGAAAACTCAAACCCTAAACCTATTTGCAGTCGTCGGACCTGGACACCCCCTGCTCGTTTTTCTTCTGCCCAGCCAAGTTTCAGCCATGAAAACTTCAATTCAAGGTCGGTTTTATGATTCCCCATGTCTTTAACACCTTAATTGATCATATTAACGCGCTTATTGGTCGTTAAGATTGAGTTTTGATGATAACAGCTTGCTGATAGATTCGTATACGTTTATTGTAGGGTCTGTAACGCGATGTTAATCCACTGTTTTTGATCGATTCTTGATTCTATGATGTTCTACTTTGAGTCTAGTTTCCAGAAAGGTATAATACGTAATTTTTGGACGAAATTTGAATAGTTTTTATGAATTTATAAAATCGACTGTCAAAGCTGATGCGGGATGACGGATTCTGGTCTGTCTTCCCGACGTCATAACCTTTTTTCGACAAGTCCAAATTTGTTGGTTCCACTTCTAGGAGTTAGTGTTTTGGTTTGGTAATGAATTTTATAAAAATAAAACCATTTTGTTGGGCGCTGAAATAGCTGCACATACCTTTCTGTATTGGAAGAATTTTTATGATTTTTGGGTCTAATAGAAAAATATAATAAAAATATTTTTATAAACCTAAGACATTTATTAAATTCTGGTAAAATTTAATAATTTAATTCAATGGTCATCCTATGTAATTAAATGCATCTTCGCATGCTAAAATCTGCACGTTTTACTCGTTATTAATCAACAAGTTCGTTTTAGGCTTAATCGGTGGTTTTGGTTAGTTGAAAGGTTTTAGGGGCCTCGGGCCAAGTGGTTGGGCCTTGGGCCAAGTTTTGGGCCTCGGGCCAAGTGTTGGGCCATGCGCCAAGTGGTTGGGCCTCGGGCCAAGTGATTGGGCCTTGGGCCAAAGTGTTGGGCCTTGGGCCAAGTTGTTGGGCCTTGGGCCAAAGTGTTGGGCTTGGGCGGCCCATTAGGCAAGTGTGTCCTTGCGGTCTAGATTAGTAACGCGTTGTGTATAATTTACAGGCCCTTACTTGTGAGTGTGCACCTAGGGATTTCCTAGCTCGTTACAGGTGTTCGATCGATTCCAGATGAGTTCATGATGCCCTTTTTACTCTTTTACGTTTTGGGCTAGCATACACACCGAAATACAATTTAAACGATTTTACTCGTTACAGTGAATTGAATAGTTTTACATGGTCTCACTCATGATGGTGCATTTTGAAAGCTATATTTGAATTATTTTATATGCCTTAGGATATTTTAGACTCGTTCATGGTCTTGTGTCCTTAAGGTTACATACATTATTGATGGTCTAGACTCGAGGATGTTAGTAGACTTGGCAGTAATTGAATATGAGTAGACCTATTTGTGTTTGCATGCACTGATGTTACGTGTTGGTTGTAGTGTGCTCGACCCTGATGTTATTACTTGGATGAGATGTTACGTGTTTGGGTTGTACGTGTGCTCGACCTTGATGTTATTACTTGGATGAGATGTTACGTGTTTGGGTTGTACGTTTGCTCGACCCTGATGTTATTACTTGGATGAGATGTTACGTGTTTGGGTTGTACGTGTGCTCGACCCTGATGTTATTACTTGGATGAGATGTTACGTGTTTGGGTTGTACGTGTGCTCGACCCTGATGTTATTACTTGGATGAGATGTTACGTGTTTGGGTTGTACGTGTGCTCGACCCTGATGTTATTATTTGGACGGTATTTATATGGATATAAATATATGGATGTATATAGATGTCTAAGTACGAATACTTAGTGTTGATGATGGCCTAACTGTTCGTATCCCGTATTATATTTTAAACTCTTGGAATGTTTTATAATCCAGTTTTTATATTTAAACACTTGGAATGTTTTAAAATCTCGTTTTTATATTTAAACTCTTGGAATGTTTTATAATCCAGTTTTTATATTTAAACTCTTGGAATGTTTTATAATCTCGTTTTTATATTTAAACTCTTGGAATGTTTTATAATCCAGTTTTTATATTTAAACTTTTGGAATGTTTTATAATCCAGTTTTTATATTTAAACTCTTGGAATGTTTTATAATCCACTTTTTATATTTAAACTCTTGGAATGTTTTATAATCCCGTTTTGATATTTAAACTCTTGAAATGTTTTTAAACGAATTTATATAGGCTTGCTAGCATAAGGTAGGCCTTGGGATGTTAAATATATATATATATATATATATATGTGTGTGTGTGTGTATATACATTATTGCTTGGCCTATATTTGGCGATGTTGTAGTCGTTTCGACTACTGATGTTGTGTATGCCTACTTTGTGTTTTTGCATGCACTGATGTTACGTGTTTGGGTTGTACGTTTGCTCGACCCTGATGTTGAGCCGTGATCGGGTCAAATATATTACTTGGGGAAGACCCGGGGTGAGGAGGCCCGTATCACGTGCTTGGATGTATGAGCCGGGATCGGGTCAAATATATTACTTGGGGAAGACCCGGGGTGAGGAGGCCCGTATCTCGTGCTTGGATGTATAAGCTGTGACCGAGTCAAATCGGGTTTGACTCGTGGTGGGGAGGCTCGTGTCACATGCTTAGGTCTTACCGCGTCCGGGTCAAATATATTACTCGAGTCTTGACTCGGGGTGGGGAGGCCCGTGTACGTGTGTTCGACGATGATTGTATTACTTGGTGAATTATATATAATTTATTTTATTTATACCTTCTCTATTGTGTATAACTATAGCTTTGAAATAAAGTATGAATTATTGTTTATGAAAACTTGAACTCACTCAGCTCAAGCTGACTTTGTGTGTATGTTAGATTGACTTTCAGGTTGAGGATTAGAGATTTCCGTTGGATGTGCTAGAGACTACTCGGACGGTTGAAGGCACATCTAGTCGAAGAATTAATAACGCAAACTGTTTCTTTTAAATTATTACCATAGGTAGTTAAATTTTGATTTTGGTCACCTTCCCGGGTTTTGAGAATTTTGATGTTATCTATTCCGCTGTTTACTACTCTGAAACGATTTTAATGAGATGGAGATTTCAAATAAAACGAATATTTTATTTACAATTGATTTTGGACACCTGTACCCGTGTTTTTGGATTTTTAATACTTAAACTTTTCCGCTGTTATTTACTCTGAACTTGTTTTAAATACAAAGAATCGTTTGGTTTTAAATTTTTGTGAATTTGTGGATGTGATTACCAACTGTAGGATTCCCGGGATTCGGGGTCTTACATTTTGGTTCCTTTCCTACATTAAAAGAGTTTGATACTTTGAAGGGAGTGACTGAACAGGGTATACGCATTGACAGTTTTACTATGGAGAATGAGTGTTTGAGACGTGAGAATGCTGAACAGAAGAAAATCATTGCTGATGGAGAATTGATATCAAAGCAGAAAGCTGATATACTTAATGAGCATATGAAGTACTCTATGATTCTTGAAGAAAGATTGGGTTTGAATTTGAAGCAGGAAGTTGAAAATAAATAGACTGATGATTTGTTTGAGAGAATCTATGGTGGGAATGCCTCAGTGGAAGAAGTTGATTTTAAAATTCAGTATGATCAAGATAGAGTTGATTCTAAATGGAAAACCAAGGTGGTGAACCTATTGTTATATGTTCTGACCAACCTATTGCTCAAGAGGTTGGTGCATCATTTGTTGTTGTGTCTATGGCATGTGAGATAGTAGTTATTGATCCAGTTGTTGTGCAACAAGTGGTAAAACAAGTCTTAGAGCCAGTGGTTAAGAATGTAGATCAAATGGAGGATCAGGATGATGCAGATGATGAGGAGAAAGTAGATTTTGGTGATTATCCTACTCATGATGATTTCGATGATGATATGCCTGATGATCCTGGCACTGATGGAGGAATTGGGATCAAGATTGATTCAAACTCTCACGTTAATGTTGATGTGTCACAGACTGAACAATCTGGTACTGGAGAACAAACTCAGGGGGAGACATCTATAGGAGATAATGTTGATGAACTAGAAGTGTTAAACCTATTTCATCTAAACCTCCGGTGTTGTTTTCATTTGCTAGTGAAGAATTAGAGGGGGTGGAGATTGAAATGACTAGGGCTTATATTGCAAAACTCCTAGAAGTTAATGAGGAGTAGTTCATTTTTGACTTTGAGCAAGACTTGGAGAAACTGAGTAGTCAAGATGTAGTATTTGTTGGAAAACCAACTCTAGAGGATGTCTTGGAAAAGAAACTGGTGGCTTATATGAATGAGAATCAAGAATTTCCTAAATTTGACGAAGACTTTGATGAGGAGATCGAGATGATTAACCAAGAGTTTGATAGTCAAGGAAATCCTATTCCGGTTGATAAGGGCAAATATGTTGAAGAAGAGGAGGTTACGACTAAAGTACAACTTGATTGGTTCGAAAGACAAAAAGCTGAATGAGGTAAAGTTGTGAAAGGTTGTGAGTATTGCTTACTTGTCCAAGATTAGAAAGATTGCAGTGAGAAGAACTTTTGGGGTTAAATACTTTAATAGTGTGAGTTAAAGTCAATTACCGTGGATGGACGTTATGGACATTGTGGATAAAGAGTTGCTTTATTGTTCGAAGAAAGGTTTAGTGAAAGAGATCTTGGAGTTTATTAAAAGATAGTCGAAATGTAGTTTCAGAAGTTCGACTCCGCAGAAACCGTTCTTACACGAATCGAGAGTCAAAATTGATCTAGAAACCGAAGAGTTGGTGAAGACATGGAGATACAAGAAACCTGACACGTTGAAGATTATTCATGTGTATCCCATGGAGCAAGACTTTCATGTCTATTTCGGTGGTGGTATTATGATAGCAATCGTTGTAATAACCACAAATTTGAAATCATTTTTTAAATATACTTAAATAATAATATAATTAAAATATATAAAATAAACATTTAAGTGTTATCAAAATAAGACAAGTTGTAATGAAAAAAAAACAAAAAAAAAAAAAACGAGAACAAAACTTTAAAATAACATCCGAACTAAAATGATAATAATGGGCTTATAAGTTAGTCACTTTTTAACTATATATTTAATAGAAATCTTATCTACGAGTCTATGCCTTTGAAACAAGAAAAAGAATTATCAACTCAAAAGGTTTGTATGACGTCACTCAAACTTATCATCTGCTATTTTTACAATGCTTACCAAAAAAAGGGGGTATAAATGAGTTGGTTTACAACTTTCACAATCACACTTGAAAATATATTTCGGTTTTGAGTTCCGATTATGACAACTTTACGATCATCGGCTACCTAAAAACAAGCCAAAACACCAACAACATAACCACGCTACCTATCTTTACCTTATTAGTAACTTTTGGTCACGTCTCTGCCTCTCGTCGAATTCAAAACAAGTTTCTGGACAGCTAACAATTTTTCCGGCAAACCGATAAAAACCCAAAACACCAAAACAATTACCTTGGTTCAACATCTTTACTGCATAACCAACCATCACCATCCATGAATTACCACGATCGAAATCACAACACAACCAACGTTAACCGGGGACCCTTCACTATAGCTACATATCTTTACCCATCTTCGCCTTGTTAGTAACTTTCGGTCACATCGCCACCTCTTGTAGAACTCAAAACTTTTCCGGCCAACCCACTCGTTTTCCGGCGAAGAGTTGAGGAAGACAAAGTAACAATAAGGTATACTTTAGTTACTATACTCAAACAAGTGGAGACCTAGTTGAAATGATTAAATTAATAATAAATGATCTCTCGTTCGAATCCGAACCCCGCACTATCAGTTTATTTATTTATTTACTTTTACGTCTTTTAGACCATCGGTTCCAAATTCAACTATATTAATATTATTACCTTTTAGGCTTTAACAAAGATGGAGCTGGCAAAATATAACAGATAAACTAACAGAGATTTAAATTAAGTAGGGAGGTGGGTTTTTGGTAATTGAAAGTCAATTAATTATAATTATTATAAGCGCTCGGCACATAAATTAAGTTTTTAATCAAGATAAAGGTCTTAAACTACAAATTGTTCTATTTTAAATTATTATCTTCTTTTTATGATATATATATATATATATATATATATATATATATATATATATATATATAGGATCATGATCATGTGATAACTTTTTGGGAATTGAAAACTATGAGAATCATTTTAAACAACAAAAAAACCCAAAAGTAAAAAAAATCATAAAACAAAAAAAACACAAAAATAAAAAAAGTAAAAAAACCAAAGTTCTTATTTATCATCCCGGTTTCTAAAAAAAAACGTAAAAAAAAAATTCTCGGTTTAGCTAAATTATACATGTACATATATGTATAATATGTACATATATGTACGCACATGTTTCTTCCCTATACACATATATATAATTTAAGGTAAATGATAATGTACATATGTGTACATTACGTAACTAGAGATTAAATGAAAGTATACATATGTATATAAGTATAATACGAATTAAAAAGAAAAAAAATCGTTTTTTTTATTATACATATATGTATAATATGTACACACATGTTTTTTCCTATACACATATGTATAATTTAAGGTAAATGATAATGTACATATGTGTACATTACGTAACTAGAGATTAAATGAAAGTATACATATATGTATAGGTATAATACGAATTAAAAAGAAAAAAAAATTGTTTTTTTTTAATGAAACTGGAATGAAATATAAGAATTTTGGATTTTTTACTTTTTTAAAATTTTCGTTTTTTTTTTGTTTTATAATTTTTTAAATATTTTTTTAAAGGTTTTTTTTAGTGGTCCAAAATGGTTCTCAAAGTTCTCAATTTACCATTGGTTCTCTTAGGATCCTTACCCTATATATATATATATATTAACGAAACAAGTGTGTATATATATATACAGATATATATATATATATATATATATATATATATATATATACATATATAAATTACTTTAAAAAAAGAAGAAACAAAAAGAATATTAAATACTATTATGAAAATACAAACTAATAATAACATTGAAATATTATTTTAATTGAAATCTAACTAACTATATAGGTCATTACGAACCCTTGTAAACAATTGATATTCAATTGATATAAAGCCATTGAGTTTATATATATATATAAATATATATATATATATATATATATATATATATTATTCTGAAACTCCTTATGTCTTCGGATTATCAATTCATTTGACTATCCACCGGATTCCAATTCTGATTATAACATTGAATTTAACTTTCATGCCATATGATATTATTATGTTTGATTATACTCATTATCGCATGTTCCGATATAGGTTACGGCAATATAATTATTATGAATTATGTGAATAAGATCATTTGTATTCTGATACTGTGACATTCGTGACAAAACCGAGTACACCTTGGTATTCACAAATCGAATAAGCGATTAACCACTTATTGCGTATCGAACAAACGATTAACCAACAGGTCTGGTTAGGACCCGGATATCTCTGGGGCCATCTATAAGTGATATACGTTTAATATAAGCCAACATATTGATATTATGGCCTTAGTATGACAGCAAACCAGTTAAACGAAAACTTACTCGTTTAACTACCAGCTATGAACTTAAATGCGAAATAGAGTTACAAAACAAGCATTGTATTATCCGTTAAGCCGAAAAAGATTTACAAAACACTTAGTGGAAATGTTTTAAGAGATCCATGAAAATACTTTTGATTTTTACAAACGAATAGTATGTTTTTATAAATTTACACAAAATTAGCCGGAAAACACTAGTTATCGCACTGTTTGTCGTACCCGATATATTTTTCGCGCCAAAAACCGAACCCGAAAGAAATTGGACTTGACTTTTCATGTTCGGGCACGCAAAATGAGGAATGTAGGCCAAATGAGGCCCAAGGGGGCCCCTTTTGACTTCCAACCACTCCAATATTGTTGCCACTCCGATCAATTTATCATAGAAGATAAACCTCACACTTACGGACCAATGATATGTCTTGGCTTGTAAAGAACATACTTACTCCCACTCATAAATTATCAGTTTTAGTAGACCCAGCATGTTTGCGGATACTGAATGGCCTGATGAAAGGATATTCCATAGCTATATTTAATAGCATCCAAAGGTCAAGGGGAGTATACAAATGCCTCCCGAATATAATGTGACACCTCGCTCTTCCATGTTAACACCATCAACCCAACTCTATTATATTACACGTCACACATAACATTTACACGAGTCAGTAACGAGTAACACAGAAGAGTCGGTCCGTACGAGTTAGTGATAAATGTCAATCATGTTAACGAATACATGTACGTGCTATGTGATTTCTTGCTTTTCGTGTTCATACTTTGATTATTATAATATATTAAAAAAACATTAAAGCTCCCCGCGCCGCACGAAGGATGTGGCTAAATCCTTCGCATCGCGCGGAGATCGTCAGGTCGAAAATTTTGATTAAAAACGATTTTCAAACCCTAAATCACTTATAATCAAGTGCAGTCATCTCCAAACGATTTTTCACACTTCCTTGGATGATTTAGGGTGTTCCTTGGTAGATTAGAGGTGCTAGGGTTCATAGCTTTCACCGTAAACCAATATACATAAGCAATTCTCGTTCGATTCTAGTTTCTTTCTTATCTTGTGTTTTGATTGTTGATAGAACCCTAGAGGTTATTTATTTTGAAATATGGTTAATAAATCATGAGCATGAAGATATGTGTTTGATGTATGATCGATTAAAACCCTAGGTATGTCGTTAACATGATTCTTGATTGAGTTTTACTGAAATCAGAATGCTGACAGCTTGGTACTCTCTTATTGTTTTACCGTAACTTGATGATAAACGATGGTTTTTAATAAATTCTTGATTCTAGCCTATAGTTCGTCGAGTCTAGTTTCTTGAAAGTTATGAATTGTAATTTTTGGATATACAGAAGATAGGTTTTATGATTTTACAAGAGTCCATATCTAATCTGATTTGGGAAGATATTTTCTGGTCTAACTTCCCGTCATCATAACATGAGATTGCCAAAGCCAAATGGGTTGGTTCCACTTCTGAAACTTAGTATTATGAGTTTAGGCGAAAACCCAATTTGGCTTGCATAATTTGGATAAATGAGTTGAGAGAACCATTAAAATACTTTTTGTTGCGCAATCTGCTGAACTATTTGTACCTATCTGCAACGATTGAATTATTGTGAGCTTCTTATATATGATAAAAATATAATAATTTTTTTTGAGAAACCTAATTCATATATTCTACTTTGATAAGTTTTTTAGAATTTATCTTTGAGTTTTGCATAATCAGTTTGCACATGCTAAAATCTGTCTCGTGAACTGAATGATCATAAAAAGTTAAGTTGTATGATGAATATTTGGTTGCTTTGCCATGAAATGATGTGTGGATACATGTTAGGAATTTTTGGTACATTTGACATTACTTAATATCACCAACGAGTCGTCGGGTCAAGTTTGTGTTTCTGTGTGAGTCCATGCGTGAGTCTTAGAGTCTTGTGTTGTTGAACACACTCTCATAACTTAAACACTTGTACTAGGTAATACTTAACGAAGCAAGTGCATTCTTTTAGCTTTTGAGAAAAGTCTATTACACGCGTCACCAGATGAGTTCATGCTTTTTTCTATTTGTTTTTTGGATTGAAAATAACAAAACTACTTTCGTATACTTCTTTTCTGGATTGAAAACAACAAAACTATTTTCGTATACTTGTTTTCTGGATTGAAAACAACAAAACATTTTCCTTACTTGTTTTCTGGATTGAAACACAAAACGTTTTCCTATACTTGTTTTCGGAATTGAAAACACGGACATACTTACGTACTGGTTTCTGGAGGAAAACGCAGCGACTTATTTTGGATTTATGTATTTCTTATATATCACAAGTGTATACTAGATGCCCTCATATCACTTAAAGTCCTTACATACCTTGAACCGCTAGGATGGGATCGCGGGGAAATTTTAGTAGTACTACTGGGTTTGACAAACCCCACCTGCTATAACTCGACTGGAGGTCGGACGGGTGTAAATTGTCCTAACATACATCGCCAGTGTTTCGTGATAGACCTGGTAAGAAGGCATACATACAGTCAGCTTTGGTTCAAATGTCTAGTAGCTTATAAATGGGTTAGCTATCCTGGTATATTTGAAAAATGCTAAATCCACATACACTACTTATGCTACGTACACTATCTATACTATATGTACTACTTTTTACTACAATTTATGAACTCACCAACCTCGTGTTGACCATTGAGTATTTATACTTGCCCAGGTTGCTAGATCTGCTAAGGAGTGGATTGCATTGCATGCGTCTGGAGTCACACTTGTCACATGAACTTTTATTTCACATTATTTACATTTGATGGGTTGTGCATGTTTTGAACACATGGTTCATTGTTTTTAACCAATTTACTTTTACGCTTCCCCAAAAATTTAAATTGTTTGGATTGGATTTTGTGTTCTCATGTTTGAATGAGACGTAAATAAATGTTTTGAATATTTTGTGGTTGTTTGGTATAACGAATGAGCTAGATCCTGGCATGTCACACCCCTCGCGGTAAAACTCCGTTAGTTGAAATTTGGGGGTGTGACAAATAACATACTAATTAAACTCATAACGGGAAAATGTTTACTTACGGGAGAGGTAGGATAAAACAATTACCCAATGGTGGGATTATATCGGAATAATTGTTGTGCAAATTGTGAACTATTCATGATTGTTATAATGTGTTTTTGAATAGACAAGGATAGTATGGCACTGTTGTGTATAGTTTCGATACTCCATGCAAGCATCTGGTAGTATGCTATGCTGATACGGAGGATGATTTGGATCTTTTAGTACAAACATTGACCCTTACAGGGTTAAAATTACTTGTCACTGGATGACAATTTTTGATATATACATGCAAACAGTGGCCTCATTAGGCTAAATCTATGTACTATCCTTGGTATATGGATGCAGGATTAGATGTGTATGATACATATATGCTATTTGAAATACCTGAGTATTAGCTAATGTAATTCCCAACGTGATGAATATATGGGGAATTACTATTATGTGAAGTATAGTGGCTTATCATTATAGGATGGCCTTGAATGAAACAAGCACGTGATCTGAGGCAACTATGGCCGAGATGATTGTTCGGCAACTGTAGACAATAACTCTGACAATAGCAGAGCGATTCGCTACTGGAATTAACACGGTAATGAATACAAATCAAAGGCCAAACAATAATACGGTCACGAATACTATTTCGCCGCCCAATACTAATACAGTTACGGTTTTTACTCTCCCGATAAATACGAACATTATCACAAATAATACTCCCCCACAGAACACTAGTGCTACTGCCAATAATGATAACTTCCCCCACTAAATGCCATTGGCAATAAAAATCTCTTACCGAACACGAATACTAGTCGTAACATTACTGATCCATCACAATAGGAATACTCGTTTAAACAAATTACGTTGTACAAACCTATAAAATCTAGTAGTACTAAAAGAGTAAATGGGTTAGTAAAATGAATCGAAGCGATAGAATCTGTTATCAGTACCAGAAATTGCTCATCACATATGTGATAGATAACGATTTAAAAATTTGGGAACAATAGGCAATCAACCGTATGACTTGGACAAAACTTAAAACCCTTTTATTAAAACAATTTCGTCTAAGGAATGAAATCTAGAAACTAGAATATGAACCCGGGAAACTGAAACCGAAATGTGCGGACTAATTGGGATACATGAACCGTTTTAATGATCTGGCTCGACTAGTGCCATAGTTAGTAGCCCCAGAAGTAGGAACTTCAGTTTCTTTAGTTTACCACTAAATCTTTAAAAATTTCGTGACACAAGCCGGCGTGGTAGCTTTTGATTTGGTAAGAAATAGTGTTTTGAGAAAACCTGGGAAAATCATCTCGTATAAAACGAACTAATCATGAAATAGGGGTACAATAACTACAACAAATTAAAAGTGCGCGCTCTACAACTCAAAACGATATGTCGATTAACTTTAGTTCTGAATGAAAAATATACAATGAACCTTCGCTAATGAGTGGTTATGTAATCATTATAAAGGAATGTTGAATAAAGATACGTTACAAAAACGGGAAGATTGGATACTATACCTGTAGCTGTGGAACCATTATAAGTGCTATAAAAAGACTATTCTAACCTCACCCTTCCCAGTTACCGCAATCGCAATCAGTTCGCACACAACCTATGACAAACCTTCACGCTCGCTTTGAGTGTTAAAGTACCAAACGCTTCAAAATGAACTGTCCCATGTTAAACCAAGAACAAACATCGACGTCTAACTCGGCTAGATGCCGCGATTAGTGATCGGACCCGATAAAACACAGCAAGACTTAGATGTGGGGAAGGGTACATCTGTAATTCCTGATTAATATGCTTCGAATTCATTTGATATAGGTACCGATAGAAGTCTTATCCCCACTAACTTCTTATCCCCGGGAAATGTACCGGTTAGTGAACTAATAGATCCTTATGTTATAGGCTTCACTAACGGTAAACCTAGAACTATTAACCAAAATACTTCAAAACTATCTTATTATCCTAAAAAACAAGCTAATTTTATTGATCTACTCCCGGTCTAATTGGGAAGCATCAATGTAATTGCCAATATGGACTGGTTAGCTAAATACAAGGCGGAAATCGTGTGTGATGACTAAATAGTTAAAAATTCCTCTCTCGAATGATGAAGCAATTATGGTACAAGGAGAGAAGTTGGTGCAATATCACCTCTCGTGTCTCATCTAAAAGCTCTTATGCCAAGGAGGTATGGCATTTATAGAAAACGTAACCATAAAATCCCTGATGAAACATATAGGAGGTATCCCTGTAGTACTCGAATACTGTAATGCCTTTATAGATGAACTACCCAGAATACCACTATCCGACAAGTTGAACTTCGAACTGACCTAATCCTAAGGGCAACTCCTATTGCCAAGGCACCTTATCGACTGGCACTCTCCAAAATGTAAGAACCAATTACACAGCTACAAGAATTATTAGATAAGGGCTTTGTAGGACCTAGTTATCCTTGTTAGGGAGCACCGATGTTGTTGATAAAGAAGAAGAATGGATGCTTAGGAAGTGCGTTGATTACCGAGAACTTACACACAATTATCATCAAAAACCAATATGCCCTTCCATAATTAGGCGATTTGTTTGATCAACTCCAAGGAGCGAACGAGTCGGAAAGTGATGAAGATGATGATGATGTGGAGGAGTTGGTTACGAATGTGGCTAAAGCTATGAAAGCGGATATTTTTTCTGAGGGTGCAAGCACACCCGGTGAATTGGGTGTTTAATGGGTACCATCGCCACTTGGAATATAAGAGGGTTGAACCGCCCTCTTAAACAAAAAGAGGTTCGTAAGGTAATACAAGATAATAATATTCAGGTATGCGCTATTCTTGAGTCTCACGTCAAATTAAACGCGGTTTTTGATGTTTGTAAGAAGATCTGTAATAATTGGGATTGGACCAGCAATGGTAGTGTTTGTGATAAAGGTACTCGGATTATTGTGGGGTGGAATACGGATTTGGTTGATCTTATGGTTATTGATTATTCGAATCAGGTTCTTCACGTTCAGTTAAAGTTTAAGCTTGATTGCAAGGTGATGTATGGTTCTTTCGTGTATGCTGAGAATTGTTATTTGAAAAGAAGGGAGTTATGGCGTAATCTTCTTGTTCATAAACAACTCACTCGTGATAAACCTTGGGCTTTACTTGGTGATTTTAATTGTGCTCTTAGTTTGGAAGACAGCTTGCATGGTTCTTCCAAAATTTCTACTGGAATGATTGATTTTCGTGATTGTGTTAACAACATTGAAGTTGAGGATATAAAGGGGGTCGGACTCAAATACACTTGGAGCAATAAACCGAAAACGGGTATGGGCCATTTTAAAAAGCTTGATAGGGTGATGGGAAACTCTAAATTCTTGGAGATTTTTAATGATTCTTCGGCGGTGTTCCTTCCGTACCGGATTTCAGACCACTCTCCATGTCTATTGAAATTCCCCTCTCTTATTAAAGGTAAGCCTAAACCGTTTAAATTCCCTAATTTCTTGATTGAAAAACCGGGTTATCATGATATTATTGCTAAAGGCTGGAATATTGAGGTGAACGGGTATCACATGTTTCGCGTGGTAAAGAAACTCCAGAACTTAAAACACCCTATTCGTTCTTTGCTGTACCGGCAAGGCAATCTCCATAAGAAAGTTACTGACCTAAGAACCCGTCTGGATGCTTGTCAAACCCGCCTTGACACTGACCCTACTAATTTGGAGTTGATTCGGGAACAGAGTAATTATCTTAAGGCTTATCATGAGGCGGCTAAGGATGAGGAAGAATTCCTTAAACAAAAGTCTAAAGTTGATTGGTTAAAGCTTGGTGACTCTAATACTGCATACTTTCACAATTCTTTGAAAATGCGAAACCATAGGGGTCGCATTGATATTATAAGTGATGCTCAGGGCCGTTTATTTGAGGGGTTGGATGTTCCTTCGGTGTTTGTTAATCATTTTACGAACATCTTTGGCTCTGATTTGAAACCATTGAGGAAACTGGATAATCAGATGTTTACTACTAAACTCTCGGCCTCCCAGGCGGAGTTTATGATTAGACCTATCTCCGATTTGGAAATCAAGGATGCGGTTTTCTCTATTGAGAATTCCAAAGCGCCGGGACCTGATGGTTTTTCCTCGGCCTTTTTCAAGAGTTCTTGGGATATTGTTGGGAAAGATGTGTGTTTGGCGGTTCGTGAATTTTTCAGCAGAGGAAGTCTCCTTAAACAGGTAAACCACACCATTATTGCCCTTATTCCTAAAGTGACTAATATTGTGACTCCGAATGATTTTCGTCCCATCTCGTGCTGCAACACTTTATATAAATGCATTACCAAGATTATCTCGGTTCGTATGATGAAGGGGTTGGAGTCGTTAATTGATATTAATCAGTCAGCGTTTGTGCCTGGGCGTAGGATTTCTGATAATATCCTTTTGACCCAAGAATTAATGCATAATTACCACACTAATACAGGTCCGCCTAGATGTGCTTTTAAAGTTGATATCCAGAAAGCCTATGATACGGTCAGTTGGGACTTCATACGTGATATTCTTTTTGGGTATGGTTTCCACGATAAGATGATTCAGTGGATAATGGAGTGCATAACCACTTCTTCTTTTTCGATAGCAGTTAATGGGAATTTACACGGGTTCTTTAGTGGTAAAAGAGGTCTGAGACAGGGTGATCCGATGTCCCCTTATATTTTCACGCTGGTTATGCAAGCTCTCACGTTGATTCTGCATCGAAAGGTTCGTATTGATGGATCGTTCCGTTTTCATCGATGTTGTGAAAAGTTAAATATTATCAACATTTGCTTTGCGGATGATTTGTTCCTGTTTGCTCGTGGTGATGTGAATTCTGCTAAAATTATTATGGGGGCTCTAAATGATTTCAAAGATATGTCCGGGCTTACTCCGAGTGTTCCGAAAAGTACCGCGTTTTTCTGTAATGTCCCGGACCGTGTTAAAGGTGGTATTTTGAATATTATGCCCTTTGTTGAAGGAAGGCTCCCGGTTAAATACTTGGGGGTTCCTCTTATATCCACGAGGTTAAATTACCGGGATTGTAAGAGGTTGCTGGATTGTATGGATAGTCGGATTGGAGATTGGAAGAATAAAACTTTATCTTTTGCGGGTAAATTGCAGCTGGTCAGGTCTGTTCTTTCGTCTTTATATATTTATTGGGCTGCTGTGTTTTCTCTCCCTTCTAGACTTATTGCTGATCTTGAGAAACGGATTAAAAACTTTCTTTGGGATTATGGTCAAAATAAGGGAAAGCATAAAGTCTCTTGGGATATTGTGTGTCGGCCGAAGTGTGAAGGTGGTTTGGGTATCCGGCGTATACGGGATGTCAATAACTCTCTGCTGGTTTATCATATTTGGAGCTTAATCAATGTGCGTAACTCGTTGTGGGTTAAATGGATTTATGAGTATAAAATGAAGGGGCGAAATTTTTGGAGCTTGCAGATTCCTAACTCGTGTACGTGGGGATGGAGGAAAATTCTTCAGTTCCGTCCTCAGATTAGAAAATTTATATGGCATGAAATTGGGAATGGGAGATCTACTTCAGTTTGGTATGATAAGTGGGATGAGATTTGTCCTTTAATTGAATATATTAACCCTAGAGCTATTCATCGTGCTGGCTTGTCTTTAGAGACCTGTGTCAGTGATGTTGTTCATCATAATAACTGGGGTTGGCCGCCGGATTGGATTTTGAGGTATCCAATTCTTTTGAACCTAAAAGAAGTCAGCATTTGTCCGGATGAGAGGGACAAGATCGTGGTAATGGATGAGAATGGGACTTCAATGAATTTCTCGGCGTCTGGAATTTGGAATCTTATTCGGAGACCGGCTGATAAGGTGTCTTGGGTGCATGTTGTTTGGTTCTCTCAATGTGTTCCAAAACACTCCTTTATGTTGTGGATTGTGCTTCATGATAGGTTAAGCACGCAGAATCGTATTATGGGATGGAAAATTGGTGGGTATCCAAATTATAACTTGTATTGCTGCCCTCTTTGTAATGGAGAGCCGGATTCTCGTAACCACCTCTTCTTTGAGTGTAAGTTCTCTGCTGAGGTTTGGAGTATTGTAAGAATGAAAGGAAAGTTGCAGGGATGTAGGAATGGTTGGGCGAATATTCTTCAATATGTGTCTCAATTTGGAATGTCCAACTCTATTGAAAATGTTGTTAATCGGCTGCTATTTGGGGCTTCGGTTTACGTTATCTGGAAGGAGCGAAACAACCGGCTTTTCAAGAACTCTTTGAAGACCCCGAAGATGGTTGCGGACGAAATCATTAGGGGGACGCGCCTAAAGCTTATGACTCTAAAGTTCAAGAATTCTGAACGGGTTAATCGGGTTCTCGAGGATTGGCACTTTCCGCGGGGAGTTTCCCACCAGATTGATGATAATGGTTGATTTGTTTTAGTTTTGTTTATTTACATTGTTCTTGTGTAAGCTTTGGCTGTGTTTACCAATGTTTGGTGGTTTTGGTTTGTTTACTCTTGTATGGCATGTCATACATGAGAACTAATATGGCACTCTGTCATATTACTTGTACTTTTTGATTGTGTGGAATGCATTTAACCGGGTGAATCCCTTTACCCAAAAAAAACTCCAAGGAGCGAATTACTTATCGAAAATCAACCTTGGATTTGATTACCACCAAATTATAGTCTAATAGGAAGATGCCCTAAAGCGGCGTTCTGAACTCCGTATGACCACTATGAATCCTTAATTATGCCTTTCGGGCTGACTAATGCACCCATAGTTTTCGTGGATCTCACGAACTGAGTTTGTAAATCGTACCTCGACAAATTAACGTTATTTATGACCTCCTGATATATATTCGAAAACCAAGAAGGAACACGAGGAACATTTACGAACAATTTTGGATATGTGAGGCAGGAGAAATTGTATACCAAGTTGTTCAAGTGCAAATTTTGGCTACAAGGAGTACGATTCTTAGGACACGTTATTACTTGACACGAAATTCACATATACCCGAGCAAAACTGGTAAACACCAGAGTCACCAAAAGAAATTCGCCTAATTTTGGGATTAGCTGTATATTACAGTCGCCTTATTAAAATATAGCCCAACCTTTAACCTATTAACCCAAAAAGAACCGAGTTTATGATTGGGGAAAGGAACAAGAACTGGCTTTTCAATTGCTGAAATAGAAACTATGTTCAAACCCGATGCTAACCTAGAAGGGACTGATGATATTGTAATCTATTGTGATACATCCCGAAAAGATTTAGAATGCATACTAATGCATAGAAACGAGGTTATAGAATACGCTTCCCGACAATCAAAAGTACATGAGAAAAATTATACTATCCTTGACCCAGAGTATGGGACGATTGCTTTTGAACCTAAGGCATGGGAAGACTACTTATATGACATTAATTGCACAAATTACATGAATCACAAAAGCCTGTGACCTGCAATTGAACTGACAAAACTTGATATGGGGTAAGGAAGACGAATAAAGTTGTGGAACAATTGTAATAGTGATGAAAATCAATGCCTTAAGATAAAGGGATAAAGTTAAACACTGGAAAGTACAAACATTTGAAACGATTGTTTATACAAACCTTATTGGGAAAATTCATATCGCCTAGAAGAAAGCCCTAAGAGCATAACACTTAGAAAACAAAATCTCGCACGGGGACGAGCAGAACTTTGAAAAGAAAACCGATGAAGTTTTATACCTCAAACAAACCATGTCTGGATTACAACTTTTGGTAAACTACGTGACTTGATCATGGACGAAGTGCATAATTCCAAAGATTCTATGCATCTGGGTACCGACAATATGTACAAAGATTTAAAGGAATATTATTGGTGACCCAAATGTCTGACTTGTGCTGGATTTCAGACAGAATATCAAAAGTCCTCGGTAATACTACAACAACCGAGAACACCCAGTGGACGTGGGAACATATTAATATGAGCCATGTAACACCCTTTCATAAATCATCCTGTGAACACAGTGTAGTCCGAGTACTAGTTGACCGACTAACTTAATTTGCACATTCCCTCCCGATCCATAATATCTACATAACTGAAAGACTCGCCTACCACTATGTCAACAAAATCATATCTCGACATGGGTATCTGTTTCGACTAATTCAGACTGAGACACTTATTTTGTATCTTATTTTTGGCAAAGTTAAGAAACCGATCGATCTTGACGAACTATACAGACACTGAATGAAATACCTTGCAACTGTATATTAAACCTTAGAGGAATTTAGGACCAACATTTTCCACTGGTCTAATCCTGGTATACTAATAGTTATCATAATATTATACAAGCGGCACTATAACTAGTACGATACAAACAAGAACATGAATTGATACTTTATTAGAGTGAAAGTTGGCAACACTCAAAATGCAAAATTTGATTTGATTCCGAAAACTACAGATAAAGCTCGTAAGATTCAAAAACAAACTAAAAGCCGACTAAGACTAACAAAAGAAATATACTGATGTGCGTAGTAACTTGTAGACATTTGGGAGGTATTACTTGAATTGAGGAAACCAATAAGTTAACTTCAACATACACGGAACTGTATGATATTGCCTCGAAATTTAATCCCATGGTATACCGATTAAAACCATATTTACTGTCGAGTTTTAGGCCTACTAATAATTTCCTATGTATCGAAACAAATAAGTGCCTTATTGACGAGGTAGAGATAATACCACTTGAAAACATACTTATAACTAAACTTGGTAAAGAACCCGTATGAATAATGGACGGGAAATTCAAACAGTTACGACTCGTCAAAAATTTCATTGATCAAAGTTTAGTAAAATCCACAACGGGGAACCAAATATATTTGAAAATGAAAACAAATACTCCTGTTTGTCCCTAAGGAGCATATAATCAGCATATCGAATTTCGGGGAAGAAATTTCTTAATGGGGGAGAATGTGACATTCGTGAAAAAACCGAGTACACCTTGGTATTCACAAACCAAATAAGCGATTAACCGCTTATTGCGTATCGAACAAACGATTAACCAACCGGGTCTGGTTAGGACCCGGATATCTCGGGGGGCCATCTATAAGTCATATACATTTAATATAAGCCAATATATTGATATTATGTCCTTAGTATGATAGCAAACCAGTTAAACGAAAACATGCTTGTTTAACTACCCGCTATGAGCTTGCTCGGAGCTGAACCATGCTCGAAGTCTATACTTAGAACATTTGATATCTTTCTTTAATGTATCCATGCTAGACCCACCAATGTGCTCGACACACTTGGTTTAAGCTGGATAACTCAAAATGTTTGCTTGATTGGCAATCCATACTCAATGAAGAACATTCTTGCTTTATGAAGTGTAGCTTGCTCGAAGTCTTCAACACTTAGAAGAATTCCCAGAAGATAGTCTTATAGCCAAAATACATCGTGCTTGAGGTAGTAAAATCATGATCGAATGTCCAAGCTTGCTCATAGTCCATACTTAGCCGATTCTTTGAGGAGGTTGAGAAGATTCTAATCTTCCTTTGTAAATATCCGACTCAACACAAATCAAGGTTAGTCAAAGGCTATGATCGTTCCAAAATGGATTGATTGGTCTAGAAGATTGTTGGAGGAAGCTTCTAGTGAACCACAACAAGCAAACATGGATATGAGACTATGGGGGATGAACATGTGAAGATTGTTGAAGAAAGTGATATGTCTGAATCTGAGTCAGACTTGTATTGTGAAGATCAGAAAGAAGTGTTTTCTTGCATGGAAAAAATTGAAGAGGTTAGTTATAACTTTCTTCTAGTGTTTATTCTGATTCTGGAAGCTTATTTCATCTGAAACTAATGTTTTTCAGAACTCTGTGTGTTCTCATTTTGTTGTATCCAATTCTAAATTTGAAAAGATGCATCAACACATTGAAAAATTAATCATTGATCTTACTATAGTTTGTGATAACAATCGAATAATGGTTGAGAGTGATACTGATTATAAACAAAAAATTGCTGCTATATCCGATAGCAATCATGATTTAAAAGTAGAATATGCTACCAACTTAAGGGTAGTGAATCATCAGTTTAATGAAATTTTGAGAAATTGAACCAAGATTACAGAGCTTGATAATGAGATATTTGAATTGAAAAATGAATTGACCAACTTTAGAAATTCATCATTTTTACTCAATGAGATTGGTGAAGTTAATAGTAATCATCAAAAAGGTGGCAAAACTGGTTTAGGATTTGTTGAAATCCCTCCTTTGTTTGGACTTGATTACACCAAATGAAAAGATTAGATAATCTAAAAGAAATGGATGTTAATAGTCCACTGGCGGTAGATCCTCCTATGACTGTTTGTTAGGTTAAAATGATTAAAGAAGAGAATATTAAACCAGTTGAACCAAAGAAAGTTGTTGAGCAAGGGACTAAATGTTCAATTCCAAAATATCATGTTCAAAGCAATATGGTTTTCTCTAATACTGATGATGGAGTAGTTATTGAATATGTGTATGAACCAACTATGATTCACAAAGAAAAGAATATTCCCCTTGAAAATCATATTCTTTGTGAACCACATGAGTTTGAGAAATCTAAATCTGGTTACACTACATCTTATGTTAGTTCAATGCCATATAAGAATAAGGTGATCTTAGATGGTGTTAAGAAAGTTTGTGAATCCTATAAGTAGTGAAAAAGTGAGAAAAGGGAGGGTTTGGAAACTCAAAGGTGTAAATCAATTGATTTTTGAGGAAGTATTTCCTTTGAGTTTGGTTAAACATGAATCGATTGAAAGAGTGTTTGATTGTAGGAAACTTTGTTTATATGCGACTGAGAGGTCTTTTGGGGAAACAAAGATGTTTAAGCCTACACCCTAAATGAAATCTCATCAAGTTTTCAAAAACCGATCAAGTTTGTTAAATCATCTGGGTTGGATTAACTCCAAAACATTTCTGAATGTTCTAACTTGGATTTTTAAAACAAAAACATGAAAGCAAGTTGGGTAATTCTCATGTGAAGGTTTTTACTTTTCAACCCGATGATTCTTGTGATAAATATCATTCACCACAAATGTTTGTGGATAGGTAGAACTTGCTTTTCCTATGGTGAACGAGGCCATATCGCAAAAGTATACAAATCTAGGGTTAGATTGTGTGAGAAACCTTTAATCAGATATTGTCTTCTTATGATTAAAAGTATTTTGAAAAGGCAACCTACACAAACCAAGGTTGATTATAATCAAATTGTGATTGATGAGGTTAATCCTAGGAAGGTAATTAGGGTTAATTTTTAGAAAAAGAAGGTTGATGTCAAGCAGGTTGAGATTGTAAGACCTGCTTGCAAAGTTATTAAACCTGATGTGATTTCTATTGAACGCAAATTAACTAAGAGGTCGAAGGCAACTTTGACCTATAGACAATTCCAGAAATTACATCAACACATGTTGAATAAGAAGTCTAGAGATGTCAAGGTTCTTGTTTATGATTTGCCAACATGAAACCAAAAGTTATGTTATAAAAAAGGAACAAGAGGTTCAACCCAAGACTGAGTCTTGGGTTACCTCTATGAACTAATCATTTACTTGTATATGCAGAGTTCATCCAAGATTATTTTATGAGATACATGGATTATGGATAGTGAATGTTCTCGACATATAACTGGCAATATTAATCTCCTTACAAACATAAAAGACATTCAAGGGGGTTATGTTGCATTTGCTGGTAATCAAGGTGGGTTGATAACTAATGAAGGTGAAGTTTCAAATGGGAGAATCACATTTGAGAAGGTAATTATTGTTACAAGATTGATCATAATCTATTGAGCGTTTCACATATTTTTGATAAAAAGTATACAACCGTGTTCACTGACAAAGAGTGTGTGATTCTAAAACCTGGTTTTGTCATTACCGATGAAATAGTTGTCATGCGATCACCTCTATCTAATGATATTTATGTTCTTGACATGGAATCCACCGCAATATCTTCATCAACAACATGTTTTGTGTCGAAAGCAACCGATAAAGACACGATCCTTTGGCATAAAAGGATAGGTCACATCCACATTCGAAAGATTGATCATTTGATGGAAAATGATTTGGTGGATGGAGTTTCGTTGAAGAATATCAAATGATCGATCACTGTGTTCCATGAAGAAGAGAAAACAGAAAAAGAAGTCTCATCTGTTGAAACAGATCAATTCTATAAATACTCCACATTAACATTTTCATATGGATTTATTTGGTCCTATGAATAGAGCGAGTATTGCTGGGGATTTGTACTGTTTAGTAGTCACTGCTGACTATTCAAAATTTTCATGGGTGTTATTTATGAGCACGAAGGATCATACAACCATTCTTGTGCAAAATCTGATCACCAAGATCGAATCACTTTACAAGTTGAAAGTGAGGCGTGTCCGAAGTGATAATGCCACTGAGTTTAAGAACATCATAATGAAGTTTTTATGTATTCAATGTCGTATTCACCACGAATATAGTTCTCCTTATGTGCCACAACAGAACGGGGTTGCTAAACGAAAGAATCGAAGCATAATTGAAGCGGCTAGAACCATGTTAATAGATTTTAAGCTTCCTATCAATTCTGGAACGAGACTTTGAACACTGCTTGTTAGACTTTAAATCGGGTTCTCAGGGTAAAGAAGCTTAAGAAGACAAGTTATGAACTGTTGAAAAATCGTAAGCTGAATCTTCAATTCTTAGAGCCATTTGGGTGTCCTTATACTATCCTAAAAAAAGATGAAGGAAAGTTTGAGAAGGTCATTGAGGGTTATTTTCTTGGGTACGCGTCACCTAAGAAGCGGGTTTTAAATCTGTCCTCTAGGTGTGTCGAAGAATGGTACCATGTTGACTGTCAAAGGTACACCACATCTCCTGTAGGCAATGGATCTGATTAGATGTTCAATTATGATGGTTTATTTGATTATTTTTCTCCCTCGATTGATGTACAAACTGAAGATTTTGTTCGTTGTAAGTCCCGTGACGGATCTTTCAATGTGATATCAATATACTCGATGATAAGGCGGAAACTAACACCAAGCCGATTCTATGCAACACACAAGAACACACGTAAAACAAAGAAGAAGCTTCAAAACACACGTATATTATACGTCGGGTGCTTAAGCCCTTAACAACTTACACGGGGTGAATAACAATGAAAGAACAATCCTAATATCGTTAACATACATAAATATATATTCTACCAACTAGGCCCAAAATAGGCTAAAGCCAACCGAGATCAACTGATCTCGGTTTATATACAGAAGCCCAACCTATCAAAGCATAAACCACAAAATACGACCCAACATTCTCCCGCTTGGTTTATTGCTTGATTTCAGCCATTTATCCAAAGTGCCAACCGAAGACGTCTAACATGCTTCTATATCTTCATTTTTGCCTTCCGGCGTATATATTATGGCTTCTAAATAGACACTTGGAAGTTGAGTGTCTTATTTAGTGCCTTTATTCCGGTAATAGTAACCCCGACTAGTAATCCAGCACAGGTAATGCTACTTCCCAACAGAGGTAGATGATCATGACTTTTCTTAATGAAAACAGCAACAAATATTAGGCTTGATTGACTCAGAAGCGTCAAATACAATGTATCTTCGGTAGAACCAACGAGTCCTCGGTCACGGTTTGACCGAGAATGCTTCAAACTGTCTTTAAGCTAAAGATCTCTCTGGTTGATCAGGAGAATCTGGTCAGTCCACACTGAAAACCTGAGAACACTATCCATCGTCATCACCATATCACCAATCACCATTGATGACCAAACCTGTAACTGCAAATAATGACTAAAACAATATCAGTAACTTCAAGAGAAATCAAATAAACTTACCAAACTCATGAACCGATTGTATCTAATATTCCAATCAATCATCACCGTAAATCCTTCAACCATACTGATTATGGAAACACCTTAGTTAGATTTCTTTACCTTTTAAAGGAATACGCTTGAAAACATAAGGGGACAAGAAAAGATTGATGGCGGTGAGTAGGTGAGAGATTAGATGGTTATAATTTCGGAAGATTTTGAAAGATATAGGAAGATGTAAATTTCAAGAATGATTAATAAAGTGCAATGAGTTGCTTTTAAACTTCCGAGACACATCCATCTAGGCCGAGAACACATATGGACCGAGAACACGTATAGACCGAGAACAGTTATCTAGAGCCGAGACTTCACATCAGTGAAGTTTTCTGGGCCAACTTGATCAGGCCGAGAATTAAGACACCCGTTGGGCCAAAGAACTGGCCCACTAATCCAGTCTAGCAGTTGTCAAAGTTTTATGATTAAAAACAATCCTGAGTCATGAAAAAATTGATTTCTTAAAGACATCTGTTTCGACGCGAGTACACATGAGATAAAAATAAAATAAAATAAAAACAAAAATAATTTACATGTCTAGCAGATTTATCAAATATTGGGATCAAATTTCAGCAATTTAAAACAACCAGACTTTTAAGAAAAGATCCAAACATCAGATCATATTGATTAAGATACTTTCACAATGATTCATTTTCAGCATTATTATGACATAGTGAAGAGGTTGACGGCAGGTAATTAAAAACTTAGCATGACTTTCATTGCGCCAGTGATATGCTTAGGTTCAATTAGGTATACAGCTTATATAGACATCACTTATGGACTTATGATGCCCCCTATCTCTTCTCAAAGCTTATTTAGCTTTCCCCAGATCACCCCAATTTGACTCCAACCCCCTAGTGTTTGATCAAATAATTTTCTTTATACAAAAAATTTTAAGCTTTAAGGTTGAACGTTGGACTTACATGCCATCCGGATTTACATGCCTTACATTCAGGGTGTTTAGGACTAACTTGTATGCCCCACCCCTGTAGTTCCCTGGTGCCCCTTTAAGCTTATAAAATAAATTTAATTTGTAATAATTTTCATATATATGTACACAAGTTTTTTTTTTATAAATATTTTGGCGATCAAGACACAAACGGGCTCGTGTATGACTGGGTAATTGCTTTTCTACCTATCATTCGGAGAGATGTATCTAGGGACATGCAAACATCTTCAAAATGAATCTCCACAATAAGTTTAGCAGATTTAGTTTATATCATCTCCAACTTTTACTTATCATGGAAAGCTACCATACACATCAATGACTAATCAAGAGCCTTTTTAACTTAATAACTTCACACGTTAGGCACACATAATCAATTTATCTATCATTTCTCAAAGGTTGGATCAATTTTCATTTGAAAATATTTTAAACTTCTAATAACCTTTAGCTGAATAATAATATCACTTCCCAGATGATAATTTCGAAGACAGTTTTAAATTCAGTCACCCCAGTCACCTTCAGTTTTCAGGTGAATGGCTATCACATGTGTCTACAGGTAGACGATAGGACCAAAAACATACGAGTATATGTCCCTCAAACCTAGGTGACCGACATAATTTTTAGTGAAAGAATCAAAACAAAATTTTATGTTCAGTCGCCACGGTCACTTTCAGTTCTAAGGTTAATGGCTATCCCGTGAATCAAGAGTTGATAACGGTACCAAACATATGAAATATGTCTATTGAACTTGAGTAACCGACGTAATTTTAAGTAGCAAAACAAAGCATTTTTTTATGTTATTTTTAATAACGCACACATACTCTTTTTGTCTTTTTCTTTTTCTCCTCCTAAATTTGTACATTAATTAATGAAATACGAAAATATTTATGTACAAAATTTAACCTCAAAAGTACTCAATCTTCAAAACGTAACATCTTAAGAAACCCTACAAGCACATTGAATCTGGCTGTCCCGACCAGATTCATAAATAGTTCCGCCACATTATTATCAGTGTGGACCTGTTCAAGATGAATTAACTTCCGGTCATAACAGTCACGAATAAAATGAATTTTGATATCGCTGTGCTTGGTTTTAGATGTTGGACCGGGTCTTTAACAATGGCAATCGCAGCATCATTATCACAGAAAATAGGAGTATCAAGAAATTCCAAACCGTAGTCCAGCAATTGATGTTGCATCCATATGACCTGAGAACATCAGGCAGAAGCAGCAACATATTCAGCCTCAACAGTGCTTGTAGACACCGTTTGTTTTTCTTGCATTGCCACGAAATGAGCCGATCTCCCAAAAATTGACACCCATCAGACGTCGATTTCCTGTCAATATCATCACCTCCATAATTGCTGTCAACAAAAGCATACAAGTCAAATTCTGAATTCTTGGGATACCAAAGACCAAGCTTCGGTTGCCCTTTCAGATATCTAAAAATTCGTTTAACAACAATTAAATGAGAGAGTTTAGGATTAGCCTGGAAACGGGCACACTGATAAACTACGAACATGATGTCAGAGCGACTGGCAGTAAGATACATTAAGGACCCGATCATCGACCGATAGTACGTTTGATCTACGGGTTTCCCATCAGGATCTGAAGAAAGAAGAGGTCTTTCAGCCATAGGAGTCGCCGCACTTTTAGAGTCCTGAAACTCAAATTTTGCCAACATATCCTCCACGTATTTCCCTTGATATAGCAGAATGCCTGTCGAGCTTTGACAAATTTGCAAACCCGGAAACATGGTCATCTCCCCCAACGAGCTCATCTCAAAACTTTTCTTCATCACCTCCTCAAACTCAGAACAGAGAGCAGTGCTGGTGGAACTGAAGATGATGTCATCCACATAAATCTGAACCAATATCAAAGCCTTTCCAACAGTCTTTATAAACAGTGTCTGATCAATGGTTCCACGCTTATACCCGTGCTCCAAAAGATGAGCTGTCAACGTCGCATACCATGCTCGAGGGGCTTGATGAAGGCCGTAGAGAGCCTTGTCCAGCTTATAGACATACGGCGGATGCTTGGAGTCCACAAAACCCGGTGGCTGATCCACATAAATTTCTTCCTTTACCTCACCATATAGAAACGCTGTCTTGACATCCATCTGATAGACCATGAAACCCATGTACGATGCATATGCCAAGAAGATCCGAACGGCCTCAAGACGAGCGACTGAAGCGTACACCTCAGTATAGTCCAAACCCTCAACTTGACGAAAACCACGAACCACAAGCCTTGCCTTGTTTCTAACAATAACCCCCGAGTCATCCTGCTTATTACGAAAAAACCCATCTCGTATCTAGTGACTTCTTCCCCGCAGGTAGTTCAACCAACCTCCAGACCTTGAGTTTCTCAAACTTATTGAGTTCCTCATGCATGGTGTCAACCCAGCTTGGTTCTTGCAGAGCCATGTCAACCGTCTTAGGCTTAATTCTTGATGGAATAGAGTGATCGGGAATAGAACAGTTTGCTAGTAAATTGGTTGTATCTTCGAGGGCTTCAGTGAGAGGGTTCCTCCATCCCAATGCTACAGTACTGTGCGAGTACGAGGTACTGGCAACATATTCGTTTGGAATGGCATCAGGGAATTGAGTGCAACCGAATATCTGATGAATAACGCTCTCCCCCTCAACTGATGATATCTCTGCTGGAGAAGGTTCTTGTGGGGGTACAGTATCAGTGACATTCTCTTCCAGATACTCTGATAACGGCTGAGTGATGTCTGAAGGTACAGACGGGTTCACACTCAGCATAGGAAGTTCTTGAGTATTAGCATAAATATCTTCTTCATCATCGACAATAGTAGAAGTCCCTCCCCCTGAGTTATCTGAATCAATTACAAGAAACAGATTGAATGGCTTGAAAAATTTGTCGTAGTCAAACAACCAGTTAGGCCACACACGAGCATCTGTCTCATTTTCTTCCAACTAGCACAAATCATATGACTCTACATTCTGTTTCGATGCCTTGTTGTAGACTCTGTAGGGAGTTCGACTAGCATAACCAACGAAATAACAATCATCTGCCTTGGATTCGAACTTGGGAGTCGACTCAAGATTCAACAAAGTGCATGGACACCCGAAGGCTCGAAAGTGTGCGACTGTGGGCTTGTGACCATAAACAATTTCATAGGGAGTTTTCATCTGAGATTTGTTGATCAACACCCGATTTTGAACGTAACAAGCGGTGTTGATCGCTTCAGCCCAGAAGAATAATGGTAACTTTGAATCACATAGCATCGTTCTTGCAGCTTTAATCAAAGTACGGTTCCTTCTTTCAGCAACACCATTCTGTTGCAGGGTACGAGCTAAGCTGTACTGACGAAAAATTCCCTTTTCGGCACAAAAATGATTCAGTGTAGAGTTCTTGAACTCCGTGCCATTGTCACAACGAATTCCCTTGAGCTTCAAGTTCAACTAATTTTCCATGAGCACCACGAACTTCTTGATCAATTCAGCTGTCTCATTCTTATTCGATAAGAAAAACACCCAAGTGAAAAGGGAGTAGTCGTCGGTGATAACCAGACAGTGATTACTTCGAGATAGACTCAAAATATGAATTGGGCCGAATAGGTCCATGTGAAGCAATTGAAAGACACTAGAAATGGTATTTATCATCTTTGGCTTGTGTGATTTTCGATGATGCTTGCCCAACGCACAAGCCACACACTTCTCGATAGTCACGAAATCTTTAACTGGCAAGCCTCGTACAATGTTGTTCTTTGCAAGACGATTCAGGTTTTTGATATTTGCATGACCAAGACGACGACGCCACAGCATGGCATTATGTTCCGACACTTAAGAGAACAAGCATGTAATTTCGTCAGGAACGTTCTTGTTCATGTCAAACAGGTAGGCATTATCTTTTCTTTGACATCTGACCAGGACCCACTCCTCTTGTATGACAATACCATGTTTCAGAATCAAGCATTCTTTTTTGGTAAAGTGTGTAGAAAAACCCTTATCATATATCTGTGACACGCTGAGCAGACTGTGCTTTAGTTCTGGAACATAGTTAACATTTTCAAACTTTAAAACTCCATTACTCATGGTACCCTTTTGGGTAATCTTCCCTTTCTCTCCTCCCGCAAAGGAAACATATCTCCCGTTAAATATTTGAATGTCACTCACCTGAGATATGTCACCTATCATGTGCCTGGAATAGCTACTATCAACAAACCATGTCTGATAATATTCCTCCATGGCTGTTCCTGCACACTATGCGAGATTAGTTAGTTTTGGGTACCCAGTCCATTGTAGTTCTGGGTAAGCCTGACTTGGTCAACCAAGTTACGGGTTGCCATGACATATCATCATGATTATCAAAGATAGAGTTAGACGATAATAAGGACTTTGTTACCGGGGACTTGGGCAGCCACTTGTATTTTGGTTTTAAAACTTTGTGATTTACAAAAGTGGCTGACTCAATCTCTGGTCTGCGGACAGGAGACACGTTTGACTTTACCCTAGTAAATGTTTTCGGTTCAGAGGCCCACTTTGGTCTTGGAACCGAGACCGTCTTTCCTTTCCGCTTTTGGGTCACAATGGGCTTAGACTTGGTCTGATGAGAACTTGACCTGTCCGCCTTGTTTTTCCTCCATTCACCAGTAGAGGCCTTTGCCTTGTAATACCTCATGTTATTTGAGTTAAAACTTGTGGAGGTATTCCAAGGCATAGTCCTTTGATGGCGTCTGTAGTATGGAACATACGAAAGTCTAGAGAAATTTCTTGCAACGTGACCGGGAATGCCACAGTTGAAAAGGTTTGCCTTTTAACGTAAAAATCATTGTGGCCGATTCTTGGTCTTGCTCTGTTGTGTGAGCTTGTTTTTCCATCTTTGGAATTATCATTAGAAACTTCACATTTAACTTTACAGGAACCCTTTTCTTTCACAAACTTAGGTAACAAATGTTTATTTTGGTTTTTAAGTTCATCAGTTTAATTAAAGGACAAATCATTGCCTTTTGAAGTTCTAGAAAAGGTAACCAAACGATTGTCTTTGCTCTTAAAAAACAGAGCCCACACATACATTAGTAGCATTATTATTTAAAACACGCAAATTTAAAGACACAGTAGAGTCAATAGGTGATTCATCATCTTCCTTAGTACAGTCCTCAATTATTACTTCATCTGCACACGAGCTAGATATATTAGAATCATTCACCCTTGAGGTTGATTCAGTTGCCGAGTCTGTATCAACCTTACCCTTGCCAGTTGCAGTTGACTTACCATACTGCATACATTTTTCTTTTTCTTCCTCTTCCTTGGTAAGAGGAAGACTAGTGTAGTTATTATTATAAGGAGGGGGAACCATGTTGTAACCTAGACCTACACCTATATTCTCTTTCCATTTCAACTGTTTCTCTATCATTGATTCCACAACAGGACTAGAGACATCAAATTTTTTGAAATTGAATTCAACATTTTCGAATTTATTTGTTAGTTTGACTATCTCCAATCTCGATGCTTCTAACTCGGCAGTTAGTTCAGCTATTTTCTTTTTAGCATCTAGATGGTGACAGCACTTTATGCTAAAATCTGATTGCAGTTTGGAAAAATCTTGTTTTTGTGCCTCTATTTTGTCATTTAAAGCCTTTTCAAGTTTCTTAATTGTTGAGTTTTCATATTTTACACCCTCCATTTCCCTCATTAAGCTACTATTATGTATTTTATACAAGCCTACTTTATCAATGCATGATTGAGAACAAAGTACAGGACTTACCTTAGTTTGTTTGGTGGAGGTGAAGGCCATGAAACATGCTGAAGATCCCTGACCTGCTCCTCAGCTTCGTTCTCCTCTTCATCAACATCCATATCAGCAAAATTTGCAACTTTATTGCTTAAATTCAGTGCTGCCATTTGATCCTCCCAAGATAAGTTCTGAACCACCAAACCTCGTTAACCCGTACTCGAACTAGCCACATTCTCTTCTCTTCCACCATTTCCGGAACCATTGCCCTCTCTTTATATCCTTCCTTAGCTGGATTGGTACACTCACGAGAAAAATGACCCGGCCTATGACAATTGTAGTACCTCAGAATGCTTTTGTTGAATCCCACTTTCTGAATAGCAGGCGCATTCCATTTGTTCCTGCTTGTCCTCTTGGTGAACTTCTTGGCTCTAAAAATAGCCATGGTTGCCATGAAATATCCATCTCCTCCGCATCATCAGGATGTATCTGATCCAGCTCAGCAGCCACAACGGGTAGCACCAGGTCTCTAGCAAGAAAAGCATTAGAGCAGTTCATAAAACCTGCCATTAAGGCTATGTTCTCTTGAGTCTCTTTGGAGATAATAGGAGTTTGAATGAGAGACTGGCTGGAGGTGGCCATGGAGGCTTGCGATTTCGGTGCAGGAGTCGGTTGTGGAAAGAAAATAGGAGTAGATGGTGTAGATTGAGGAATGGTTGGACTTTGTGATGACCTGAACATAGAGAAGGTCTGCTGAGGCTACTGCGGTTGAGCAGGCTGACTCTTGAACAATGAGAAATTTTCTTGTGAAATTAGAGCGTTGTTAGCCGGAATGCCATAACCAGCAGTATTATAAGTACTTGCATGATTGATAGCACGCTGCTTGTCGTCCATGTCATAAGCCTTGATAATCGCCATCACCTCAGAGAGAGTCACTCTAGCCAGATCCTTGGTCTTCTTATGTGACAATTGAGCCAAAACAAGGTACACCTCAGTACGTATTTATCGATTAAGCAAATAAACGGCTTTTGCGTAACAAACGAACGATTAACTGAACGGGTCGGGTTATGACTCAGAAATCTCGGGGGCCATCTATAAGTGATATACGTTTAATACAAGCTAAAAGATTAGTAATATGGCCTTAGTTTGATAGCAAACAAGTTAAACGAAAACATGCTCGTTTAACTACCCGCTATAGATTTAAACGCGAAAGATAGTTACAAACCAAGCATTATATCATCTGTTAAGCCGAAAAAGACTTACCAAACACTTATTTGAAATGTTTTAAGTGATCCGTGAAAATATTTTGTGAATTTTACAAACATATAGTATGTTTTTATAATTTGACTCAAAACTAGCCGAAAAACACTCGTTTTCGCACTGTTTAACGCACCAGATAAGTTTTTCACGCCAAAAACCGAACCCGAACTAAATTTGGACTGGGCTTTTCGTTTTTGGGCCTTTAGAATCAGTTATTTTGGCCAAAATGGGCCCAAGGGGACCCAAGAAACCTTCCGGCCGCAATGTTGGAACCCCCCCCCCCCCTTTTGATTTCTTTCACATATAAACTAGTTCTAAGATATTTTTACACATTAATCCACAAGAAAATTCTAGAAAAACCATTCTTCATCAGGAAACCCTTCAAACCCTAAGGAAAACAACTTAAATAAGCTACTTTTACACTTGTTTAACCTTGATTAATACCATATAAACATGTTTTAATTACCAAAAATCATTCCTAACCATGTAAAAATCCTAAAAATGGTCCATAAACATGTTTTGATCATACACATGGTAAGGAACCTGTTTTGATAGTTTTTTTGGCCATAAACACGGATTAAAGGGTTGAAACGGCATTTTTCCGGTTCAAAAGTTCGTTTTTGTGCACTAGCCAAAACCCTAAGTTAAGGGATGTTATGTTGATGAAAAATTGCTTGGTTTGTGATATAGGACTTTTATCTAGCCTACATAGGAGCACAAGAGCTTGAAAAGTTGATTAGAAAGGCGGAAACGAACCAAAACCGCTAACGTAATGCCGAAACACTCGCTTACGGGCTGTTTAGGTTAAGGTTGTGATGTACATATTATTAGGTCTTGAAATTTTTCAGGGACATCAGGGACCATGTCATTGAGTCCCTGTTCAAATTTGGTAATTTTACAATTTGGAATTTTGATACAGGTTGTTTTGGGAGATAATTTGAGTATTCAAGAATTTTTGTGGAATTTTTGGAAATTGTTTGGGATAAACGGACGATTATCAGGCGAAATATAGCAGATAAAATGAATTTTTATAAATTAATAAATCAGTAAATAATTCCAGAAATATTTTTATAAAAATCTACATATTTTAATTGATAAGTGGCTAAATTTTCATAATTTAATGATTAACGGTTAATTAATTATTGTAATTTGAAGAATAAACAAATTCAGTTTTTATAAAAACTGGCAAGTTCGCGATTAACGAACCTGCGGGAATATCAAAACACCAAGAGTAATCAAAAATCATATTTTTGGATTAATTAAGTAAAAACAAACTTTTCTATGTGAAACCTGGACAATCCGGATAGATTGTACGCGTTTCTTCTTAAATCAAACTAAATAAACGGAAACGGGCCCCGTGGCTAATCCGGGACCCAGGTATGTGATACTTCTTTATAACTTAATCATTTTATTAACCAATACATTTACCCAAGCTTATTTTCCCATGGCTGAGCGAAGCGAAATGCCTGTTTTGCTTCTCATGGCTAAGCAAAGCGAAATGACTGTTTCGCTTCTCATGGCTGAGCGAAGCAAAATGACTTTTCGCTTCTCATGGCTGAGCGAAGCGAAATGCCTTCCTTTCTTCACTTATTCCATTTTAAAGCCCTTTTACTTTGTGGATCCTCCTCAAGACCTGATTTTTAACTCTTTCTCAACTTCCGACACATTCTGACCCCATGCACCTGATCCTTAACCCAAATCTCTCATAGTCCAACGCCACCTTTTTATCTTAAAGTGTACCCAAGAGGTTATAACTTATCAAGTTTATATTTTTCTTACATTTTACAACGCGATCGAATGTCTGTTTCGCTTCTCATTGCTGAGCGAAGCGGATGATTGTTTCGCTTCTCATGGCTTAGCGAAGCGAAATGCCTGTTTCGCTTCTCATGGCTGAGCGAAGCGAAATGCCTTCCTTTCTTCGCTTTTTCCATTTTAAAGATATATTACTTTGTGGCTCCTCCTCAGGACCTGATTTTTTACTCTTTCTCAATTTCGACACATTATCTGATCCTGATCCCAAATCTCTCATAGTCCAACGCCCCCTTTTTATCTTAAAGTTTACCCAAGAGGTTATAACTAACCAAGTTTATATTTTTCCTACATTTTACAACCCGATCTATCATTATATCTCTTTGCATGACGATTCTAACCATAAAACTTAACCATTTAAACCGAAACCTACCATTTAAAATTTTATTTTCATTAACAGTCCTTTAACAAAAAATGCATCAGAAAATGAATTTTATAAAATTTCGCATGGAATATTTTCGCTTCGCATGCATGGAATTTCGCTTCGCATGAAAATTTTTCACTTCGCATGGCTGAGCGAAGCGAAATGAATGTTTCGCTTCTCATCGCTGAACGAAATGAAATGACTGTTTCGCTTCGCATGGCCAAGCGAAGCGAAATGACTGTTTCGCTTCTCATAGCTGAGCGAAGCGAAATGGCTGTTTCACGTCTCATGGCTGAGTCAAGCGAAATGCCTGTTTCGCTTCTCATGGCTGAGCGAAACGAAATGACTGTTTCGCTTCTCATGGTTGAGAGAAGTAAAATGCCTGTTCCACTTTTCATGGCTGAGCGAAGCGAAATGCCTTACTTTCTTCGTTTTTTCCATTTTAAAGCCATTTTACTTCCTGGCTCCTCCTCAGGACCTGATTTTTTACTCTTTCTCAACTTCCGACACATTCTGACCCCGTGCACCTGATCCTGAACCCAAATTTCTCATAGTCCAACACCACCTTTTTATCTTAAAGTGTACCCAAGAGGTTATAACTTATCAAGTTTATATTTTTCTTACATTTTACAACGCGATCTATCATTATATCTGTTTGCATGACGATTTTAACCATAAAACATAACCATTTAACCGAAACCTACCGTTTAAAATTTTATTTTCATTAACAGTCCTTTAACAAAAAATGCATCAGAAAATGAATTTTATAAAATTTCACATGGAAGATTTTCGCTTCGCATGCATGGAATTTCGCTTCGCGTGAAACTGCTTCGCTTCGCATGAAACTGTTTCGCTTCGCATGGCTGAGCGAAGCGAAATGAATGTTTCACTTCTCATCGCTGAGCGAAGCAAAATGACTGTTTCGCTTCTCAAGGCTGAACGAAGCGAAATGACTGTTTCGCTTCTTATCGCTGAGCGAAGCGAAATTACTGTTTCGCTTCTCATGGCTGAGCGAAGCGACATGATTTTTTCGCTTCTCATGGCTTACTCATGGCTGAATGAAGCGAAACGCCTTCCGTTCTTCGCTTTTTCCATTTTAAAGCCATTTAACTTCGTGGCCACTCCTCAAGACCTGATTTTTTACTCTTTCTCAACTTTCGACACATTCTGACCCCATGCACCATATTCTGAACCCAAATCTATCATAGTCCAACGCCACCTTTTTTTCTTAAAGTGTACCCAAGAGGTTATAACTTACCAAGTTTATATTTTTCTTACATTTTACAACCTGATCTATCATTATATCTGTTTGCATGACGATTCTAACCATAAAACTTAACCATTTAAACCGAAACCTACCATTTAAAATTTTATTTTCATTAACAGTCCTTTAACAAAAAATGTATCAGAAAATGAATTTTATAAAATTTCGCATGTAAGAATTTCGCTTCGCATGCATGGAATTTCGCTTCCCGTGAAACTGTTTCGCTTCGCATGGCTGAGCGAAGTGAAATGAATGTTTTGTTTCTCATCTGTGAGCGAAGCGAAATGACTTTCGCTTCTCATCGCTGAGCGAAGCAAAATGACTGTTTCGCTTCTCATCGCTGAGCTAAGCGAAATGACTGTTTTGCTTCGCATGGCTGAGCGAAGCGAAATGACTGTTTTGTTTTTCATCGCTCAGCGAAGCGAATTGACTATTTCGTTTCTCATCGCTGAGGGAAGCGAAATGACTGTTTCGCTTCTCATGGCTGAGCGAATCGAAATGCCTGTTTCGGTTCTCATGGCTGAGCGAATCGAAATGCCTATTTCGCTTCTCATGGCTCAGCGAAGCGAAATGCCTGTTTCTCTTCTCATGGCTAAGCGAAGCGAAATGCCTTCCTGTCTTCGCTTTTTCCATTTTAAAGTCATTTTACTTTGTGGCTACTCCTCAGGACCTGATTTTTTACTCTTTCTCAACTTTCGACACATTCTGACCCCATGCACCTGATCCTGAACCCAAATCTATCATAGTCCAACGCCACCTTTTTTTCTTAAAGTGTACCCAATAGGTTATAACTTACCAAGTTTATAATTTTCTAACATTTTACAACCTGTTTGCTTCACGTGAAACTGTTTCGCTTTTCATGGCTGAGCGAAGCGAAATGACTGTTTCGCTTTTCATGGCTGAGCGAAGCGAAATGACTGTTTCGCTTTACACTGTTGAGAGAAGCGAAATGACTGTTTCGCTTCTCATCGCTTAGCGAAGCGAAATGACTGTTTCGCTTCTCATGCCTGAGCGAAGCGAAATGCCTTCCTTTCTTCGCTTTTTCCATTTTTAAGCCATTTTACTTTCTGGTTCCTCCTCAAAACCTGATTTCTAACTCTTTCTCTACTTTCGACACATTCTGACCCCATGCACCTGATCTTGAACCCAAATCACTCATAGTCCAACGCCACCTTTTTATCTTAAAGTGTACCCAAGAGGTTATAACTTACCAAGTTTATATTTTTCCTACATTTTACAACCTGAACTATCATTATATCTATTTGCATGAAGATTCTAACCATAAAACTTAACCATTTAAACCGAAACCTACCTTTAAAATTTTATTTTCATTAACAGTCCTTAAACAAAAAATGCATCATAAAATGAATTTTATGAAATTTCGCATGAAATGAATTTCGCTTCGCATGCATGGAATTTTGCTTCGCGTGAAACTGTTTCGCTTCTCATCGCTGAGCGAAACGAAATGACTGTTTCGCTTTTCATGGCTGAGCGAAGCGAAATGACTGTTTCGCTTTTCACTGCTGAGCGAAGCGAAATGACTGTTTCGCTTTTCACTGCTGAGCGAAGCGAAATAACTGTTTTGCTTCTCATCGCTTAGCGAAGCGAAATGACTATTTCGCTTCTCATGGTTGAGCGAAGCGAAATGATTTTTTCGCTTATCATGGCTAAGTGAAGCGAAATTCCTCTTTCGCTTCTCATGGCTGAGCGAAGCGAAATGCCTTCCATTCTTCGCTTTTTCCATTTTAAAGCCATTTTACTTCGTGGCCACTGCTCAAGACCTGATTTTTTAGTCTTTCTCAACTTTCGACACATTCTGACCCCATGCACCTGATCCTGAACCCAAATCTATCATAGTCCAACGCCACCTTTTTTTATTAAAGTGTACCCAAGAGGTTATAACTTACCAAGTTCATATTTTTCTTACATTTTACAGCCCGATCTATCATTATATCTGTTTGCATGACGCTTCTAACCATAAAACTTAACCATTTAAACCGAAACCTACCATTTAAAATTTATTTTCATTAACAGTCTTTTAACAAAAAATGTATCAGAAAATGAATTTTATTAAATTTCGCATGGAAGAATTTCGCTTCGCATGTATGGAATTTCGCTTCGCATGAAACTGTTTCGCTTCGCATGGCTGAGCGAATTGAAATGACTGTTTTGTTTCTCAACGCTGAGCGAAGCGTAATAACTTTTTCGTTTCTCATCGCTGAGCTAAGCGAAATGACTGTTTCGCTTCGCATGGCTGAGCGAAGCGAAATGACTGTTTTGTTTCTCATCGATGAGCGAAGCGAAATGACTATTTCGCTTCTCATCGCTGAGCGAAGCAAAATGACTGTTTCGCTTCTTATGGCTGAGGGAATCGAAATACATGTTTCGATTCTCATGCCTAAGCGAATCGAAATGCCTGTTTCGCTACTCATGGCTTAGCGAAGCGAAATGCCTGTTTCGCTTCTCATGGTGAGCGAAGCGAATTGCCTTCCTTTCTTCGATTTTTCCATTTTAAAGCCATTTTACTTCGTGGCTCCTCCTCAGGATCTGATTATTTACTCTTTCTCAACTTTCGACACATTTTGACCCCATGCACCTGATCCTGAACCCAAATATCTCATAGTCCAACACCACCTTTTTATCTTAAAGTGTACCCAAGAGGTTATAATTTACCAAGTTTATAATATTCTTACATTTTACAACCCGATCTAACATTATATTTGTTTGCATGACGCTTCTAACCTTAAAACTTAACCATTTAAACCGAAACCTACCATTTAAAATTTTATTTTCATTAACAGTCCTTTAACAAAAAATGCATCAGAAAATGAATTTTATAAAATTTCACATGGAAGAATTTCGCTTCGCATGCATGGAATTTTGCTTCGCGTGAAACTGTTTCGCTTCCCATCGCTGAGCGAAGCTAAATGACTGTTTCGCTTTTCATGGCTAAGCGAAGCGAAATGAATGTTTCGCTTCTCATGGCTGAGCGAAGCGAAATGACTTTTTCGCTTCTCATGGCTGATCGAAGCGAAATGACTGGTTCACTTCTCATGGCTTAGCAAAGCGAAATGCCTTCCTTTCTTCGCTTTTTCCATTTTAAAGTCATTTTACTTTGTGGCTACTCCTCAGGACCTGATTTTTTACTCTTTCTCAACTTTCGACACATTCTGACCCAATGCACCTGATCCTGAACCCAAATATATCATAGTCCAACGCCACCTTTTTTCTTAAAGTGTACCAAAGAGATTATAACTTACCAAGTTTATAATTTTCTTACCTTTTACAACCCGATCTAACATTATATTTGTTTGCATGACGCTTCTAACCTTAAAACTTAACCATTTAAACCGAAACCTACCAATTAAAATTTTATTTTCATTAACAGTTCTTTAACAAAAAATGCATCAGAAATGAATTTTATTTTCATTAACAGTCCTTATAACTTAACCATTTAAACTCTTCGCATGGCTGAGCGAAGCGAAATGAATGTTTCGCTTTTCATCGCTGAACGAAGCGAAATGACTGTTTTGCTACGCATGACCGAGCGATGCGAAATGGCTGTTTCAAGTCTCATGGCTGAGCGAAGCAAAATGCCTGTTTCGCTTCTCATGGCTGAGCGAAACGAAATTACTGTTTCGCTGCTCATGGTTGAGCGAAGCGAAATGCCACTTCTGTTTCTCATGGCCGAGCGAAGCGAAATGCCTTCCTTTCTTCGTTTTTTCCATTTTAAAGCCATTTTACATCGTGGGTCATCCTCAGGACCTGATCTTTTACTCTTTCTCAACTTTCGACACATTCTGACCCCGTGCACCTGATCCTGAACCCAAATTTGTCATAGACCATCGCCAACTTTTTATCTTATAGTGTACCCAAGAGGTTATAACTTATCAAGTTTATATTTTTCTTACATTTTACAACACAATCTATCATTATATCTGTTTGCATGACGATTTTAACCATAAAACTTAACCATTTAAACCGAAACCTACCGTTTAAAATTTTATTTTCATTAACAGTCCTTTAACAAAAAATGCATCAGAAAATGAATTTTATAAAATTTCGCATGGAAGATTTAAGCTTCGCATGCATAGAATTTCGCTTCGCGTGAAACTGCTTCGCTTCGCATGAAACTGTTTCGCTTCGAATGGCTGAGCGAAGCGAAATGACTGTTTCACTTCTCATCGCTGAGGGAAGCGAAATAACTGTTTCGCTTCTCAAGGCTGAGCGAAGCGAAATGACTGTTTCGCTTCTCATCGCTGAGCGAAGCGAAATGCCAGTTCCGCTTCTCATGGCTGAGCAAAGCGAAATTCCTTCGTTTCTTCGTTTTTTCCATTTTAATGCCATTTTACTTCGTGGCTCCTCCTCAGGACCTGATTTATTACTCTTTCTCAACTTTTGACACATTCTGACCCCGTGCACCTGATCCTGAACCCAAATTTGTCATAGTCCATCGCCACATTTTTATTTTATAGTGTACCCAAGAGGTTATAAGTTATCAAGTTTATATTTTTCTTACATTTTACAACACAATCTATCATTATATCTGTTTGCATGACGATTCTAACCATAAAACTTAACCATTTAAACCGAAACCTACCGTTTAAAATTTTATTTTCATTAACAGTCCTTTAACAAAAAATGCATCAGAAAATGAATTTTATAAAATTTCGCATGGAAGATTTTCGCTTCGCATGCACGGAATTTCGCTTCGCGTGAAACTGCTTCGCTTCGCATGAAACTGTTTCGCTTCGCATGGCTGAGCGAAGCGAAATGACTGTTTCACTTCACATCGCTGAGCGAAGCGAAATTACTGTTTCGCTTCTCAAGGCTGAGCGAAGCGAAATGACTGTTTCGCTTCTCATCGCTGAGTGAAGCGAAATGACTGTTTCGCTTCTCATGGCTGAGCGAAACGAAATGATTTTTACGCTTCTCATGGCTTAGCGAAGCGAAATGCCTTCCATTCTTCGCTTTTTCCATTTTAAAGCCATTTTACTTCGTGGCCACTCCTCAAGACCTGATTTTTTACTCTTTCTCAACTTTCGACACATTCTGACCCCATGCACCTGATTCTGAACCCAAATCTATTATAGTCCAACGCCACCTTTTTTTCTTAAAGTGTACCCAAGAGGTTATAACTTACCAAGTTTATAATTTTCTTACATTTGACAACCCGATCTATCATTATATCTGTTTGCATGACGCTTCTAACCATAAAACTTAACCATTTAAACCGAAACCTACCATTTAAAATTTATTTTCATTAAAAGTCCTTTAACAAAAAATGTATCAGAAAATGAATTTTATAAAATTTCGCATGGAAGAATTTCGCTTGGCATGCATGGAATTTCGCTTCGCGTGAAACTGCTTCGCTTCGCATGAAACTGTTTCGCTTCGCATGGCTGAGCGAAGTGAAATGACTGTTTTGTTTCTCATATCTAAGCGAAGCGAAATGACTTTTTCGCTTCTCATCGCTGAGCGAAGAAAAATGACTGTTTCGCTTCTCATTGCTGAGCTAAGCGAAATGACTGTTTCGATTCGCATGGCTGAGCGAAGCGAAATGACTGTTTTGTTTCTCATCGCTGAGCGAAGCGAAATGACTCTTTCGCTTCTCATCGCTGAGCGAAGCGAAATGACTGTCTCGCTTTTCATGGCTGAGCGAATCGAAATGCATGTTTCGCTTCTCATGGCTGATCGAATCGAAATGCCTGTTTCGCTTCTCATTGCTCAGCGAAGTGAAATGCCTGTTTCGCTTCTCATGGCTGAGCGAAGCGAAATGCCATCCTTTCTTCTCTTTTTCCATTTTAAAGCCATTTTACTTCGTGGCTCCTCCTCATGACCTGATTATTTACTCTTTCTCAACTTTCGACACATTTTGACCCCATGCACCTGATCCTGAACCCAAATATCTCATAGTCCAACACCACCTTTTTATCTTAAAGTGTACCCAAGAGGTTATAACTTATCAAGTTTATAATTTTCTTACATTTTACAACTTGATCTAACATTATATTTGCTTGCTTGACGCTTCTAACCTTAAAACTTAACCATTTAAACCGAAACCTACCATTTAAAATTTTATTTTCATTAACAGTCCTTTAACAAAAAATGCATCAGAAAATGAATTTTATAAAATTTCGCATGGAAGAATTTCGCTTCGCATGCATGGAATTTTGCTTTGCGTGAAACTGTTTCGCTTCTCATCGCCGAGCGAAGCGAAATGACTCTTTCGCTTTTCATGGCTGAGCGAAGCGAAATGACTGTTTCGCTTCTCATCGCTGAGCTAAGCGAAATGACTGTTTCGCTTCTCATGGCTGAGCGAAGCGAAATGACGTTTTCGCTTCTCATGGCTGATCGAAGCGAAATGACTGGTTCCCTTCTCATGGCTTAGCAAAGCGAAATGCCTTCTTTTCTTCGCTTTTTCCATTTTAACGCCGTTTTACTTTGTGGCTACTCCTCAAGACCTGATTTTTTAATCTTTCTCAACTTTCGACACATTCTGACCCCATGCACCTGATCCTGAACCCAAATCTATCATAGTCCAACGCCACCTTTTTTTCTTAAAGTGTACCCAAAAGGTTATAACTTACCAAGTTAATAATTTTCTTACATTTTACAACCAGATCTAACATTATATTTGTTTGCATGACGCTTCTAACCTTAAAACTTAACCATTTAAATCGAAACCTACCATTTAAAATTTTATTTTCATTAACAGTCCTTTAACAAAAAATGCAGCAGAAAATTAATTTTATAAAATTTCGCATGGAAGAATTTCGCTTCGCGTGAAACTGTTTCGCTTCGCATGAAACTGTTTCGCTTTTCATGGCTGAGCGAAACAAAATGACTGTTTCGCTTCTCATCGCTGAGCGAAGCGAAATGACTGTTTCGTTTCTCATCGCTGAGCGAATCGAAATGCCTGTTTCGCTTCTCATGGTTGATCGAAACGAAATGGCTATTTCGCTTCTCATGGCTGAGCGAAGCGAAATGTCTTCCTTTCTTCGCTTTTTCCATTTAAAGCCATATTACTTTGTGGATCCTCCTCAGGACCTTATTTTTTACTCTTTCTCAACTTTCGACACATTATCTAATCCTGAACCCAAATCTCTCATAGTCCAACGCCACCTTTTTATCTTAAAGTTTACCCAAGAGGTTATAACTTACCAAGTTTAAAGTTTTCCTACATTTTACAACCCAATCTATCATTATATCTGTTTGCATGACGATTCTAAGCATAAAACATAACCATTTTAACCGAAACCTACCTTTTAAAATTTTATTTTCATTAACAGTCCTTTAACAAAAAATGTATGAGAAAATGAATTTTATAAAATTTCGCATGGATGATTTTCGCTTCGCATGCATGGAATTTCGCTTCGCATGAAACTGTTTCACTTCGCATGGCTGAGCGAAGCGAAATGAATGTTTCGCTTCTCATCGCTGAACGAAGCGAAATGACTGTTTCACTTCGCATGGCCGAGCGAAGCGAAATGGCTGTTTCACGTCTCATGGCTGAGCGAAGCGAAATGCCTGTTTCGCTTCTCATGGCTGAGCGAAACGAAATGACTGTTTCGCATCTCATGGTTGAGCGAAGCGAAATGCCAGTTCCGCTTCTCATGGCTGAGCAAAGCGAAATGCCTTCGTTCCTTCGTTTTTCCATTTTAAAGCCATTTTACTTCGTGGCTCCTCCTCAGGACCCGATATATTACTCTTTCTCAACTTTCGACACATTCTGACCCCGTGCACCTGATCCTGAACCCAAATTTCTTATAGTCCAACGCCACCTTTTTATCTTAATGTGTACCCAAGAGGTTATAACTTATCAAGTGTATATTTTTCTTACATTTTACAACGCGATCTATCATTATATCTGTTTGCATGACGATTCTAACAATAAAACTTAACAATTTAAACCGAAACTTACCGTTTAAACTTTTATTTTCATTAACAGTCCTTTAACAAAAAATCCATCAGAAAATGAATTTTATAAAATTTCGCATGGAAGATTTTCGCTTCGCATGCATGGAATTTCGCTTTGCGTGAAACTGCTCCGCTTCGCATGGCTGAGCGAAGCGAAATGACTGTTTCACTTCTCATCGCTGAGCGAAGCGAAATAACTGTTTCGCTTCTCAAGGCTGAGCGAAGCAAAATGACTGTTTCGCTTCTCATCGCTGAGGGAAGCGAAATGACTGTTTCGCTTCTCATGGCTGAGCGAAGCGAAATGATTTTTTCGCTTCTCATGGCTTAGCGAAGCGAAATGCCTATTTCGCTTCTCATGGCTGAGCGAAGCGAAATGCATTCCATTCTTCTCTTTTTCCATTTTAAAGCCATTTTACTTCGTGGCCACTCTTCAAGACCTGATTTTTTACTCTTTCTCAACTTTCGACACATTCTGACCCCGTGCACCTGATCCTGAACCCAAATTTCTTATAGTCCAACGCCACCTTTTTATCTTAATGTGTACCCAAGAGGTTATAACTTATCAAGTGTATATTTTTCTTACATTTTACAACGCGATATATCATTATATCTGTTTGCATGACGATTCTAACAATAAAACTTAACCATTTAAACCGAAACCTACCATTTAAAATTTTATTTTCATTAACAGTCCTTTAACAAAAAATGCAGCAGAAAATTAATTTTATAAAATTTCGCATGGAAGATTTTCGCTTCGCATGCATGGAATTTCGCTTTGCGTGAAACTGCTCCGCTTCGCATGGCTGAGCGAAGCGAAATGACTGTTTCACTTCTCATCGCTGAGCGAAGCGAAATAACTGTTTCGCTTCTCAAGGCTGAGCGAAGCAAAATGACTGTTTCGCTTCTCATCGCTGAGGGAAGCGAAATGACTGTTTCGCTTCTCATGGCTGAGCGAAGCGAAATGATTTTTTCGCTTCTCATGGCTTAGCGAAGCGAAATGCCTATTTCGCTTCTCATGGCTGAGCGAAGCGAAATGCATTCCATTCTTCTCATTTCCCATTTTAAAGCCATTTTACTTCGTGGCCACTCTTCAAGACCTGATTTTTTACTCTTTCTCAACTTTCGACACATTCTGACCCCATGCACCTAATCCCAAACCTAAATCTATCATAGTCCAACGCCACCTTTTTTTCTAAAAGTGTACCCAAGAGGTTATAACTTACCAATTTAATATTTTTCTTACATTTTACAACCCGATCTATCATTATATATGTTTGCATGACGATTCTAACCATAAAACTTAACCATTTAAACCGAAACCTACCATTTAAAATTTTATTTTCATTAACAGTCCTTTAACAAAAAATGCAGCAGAAAATTAATTTTATAAAATTTCGCATGGAAAAAATTTCGCTTCGCATGCATGGAATTTCGCTTCACGTGAAACTGATTCGCTTCGAATGAAACTGTTTCGCTTCGCATGGTTGAGCGAAGCAAAATGACTGTTTCGCTTCTCATCGCTGAGCGAAACGAAATAACTATTTCGTTTCTCATGGCTGAGCAAAGCGAAATGACTGTTTCGCTTCTCATTGCTGAGCGAAGCGAATGACTGTTTCGCTTCTCCTGGCTTAGCAAAGCGAAATGCCTGTTTCGCTTCTCATTGCTGAGCGAAGCGAAATGCCTTCCTTTTTTCGCTTTTTCCGTTTTAAAGCCATATTACTTTGTGGCTCCTCCTCAGGACCTGATTTTTTACTATTTCTCAACTTTCGACACATTATCTGATCCTGAACCCAAATCTCTCATAGTCCAACGCCATCTTTTTATCTTAAAGTTTACCCAAGAGGTTATAACTTACCAAGTTTATATTTTTCCTACATTTTACAACCCGATCTATCATTATATCTGTTTGCATGACGATTCTAACCATAAAACTTAACCATTTTAACCGAAACCAACCTTTTAAAATTTTATTTTCATTAAAAGTCCTTTAACAAAAAATGCATCAGAAAATGAATTTTATAAAATTTCGCATTGAAGATTTTCGCTTCGCATGCATGGAATTTCGCTTCGCATGAAACTGTTTCACTTCGCATGGCTAAGCGAAGAGAACTGAATGTTTTGCTTCTCATCGCTGAACGAAGCGAAATGACTGTTTCGCTCCGCATGGCCGAGCGAAGCGAAATGACTGTTTCGCTTCTCATCACTGAGCGAAGCGAAATGGCTGTTTCACGTCTCATGGCTGAGCGATGCGAAATGCCTGTTTCGATTCTCATGGCTGAGGGAAACGAAATGACTGTTTCGCTTCTCATGGTTGAGCGAAGCTAAATGCCAGTTCCGCTTCTCATGGCTGAGCAAAGCGAAATGCCTTCCTTTCTTCGTTTTTTCCATTTTACAGCCATTTTACTTCGTGGCTCCTCATCAGGACCTGATCTTTTACTATTTCTCAACTTTCGACACATTCGGACCCCGTGTACCTGATCCTGAACCCAAATTTGTCATAGTCCATCGCCACCTTTTTATCTTATAGTGTACCCAAGAGGTTATAACTTATCAAGTTTATATTTTTCTTACATTTACAACGCGATCTATCATTATATCTGTTTGCATGACGATTCTAACCATAAAACTTAACTATTTAAACCGAAACCTACCGTTTAAAATTTTAGTTTCATTAATTGTCCTTTAACAAAAAATGCATTAGAAAATGAATTTTATAAAATTTCGCATGGAAGATTTTCGCTTCGCATGCATGGAATTTCGCTTCGCGTGAAACTGCTTCGCTTCGCATGAAACTGTTTCGCTTCGCATGGCCGAGCGAAGCGAAATGACGGTTTCACTTCTCATCGCTAAGCGAAGCGAAATGACTGTTTCGCTTCTCATGGCTGAGCGAAACGAAATGATTTTTACGCTTCTCATGGCTTAGCGAAGCGAAATGCCTTCCATTCTTCGCTTTTTCCATTTTAAAGCCATTTTACTTCGTGGCCACTCCTCAAGACCTGATTTTTTACTCTTTCTCAACTTTCGACACATTCTGACCCCATGCACCTGATTCTGAACCCAAATCTATCATAGTCCAACGCCACCTTTTTTTCTTAAAGTGTACCCAAGAGGTTATAACTTACCAAGTTTATAATTTTCTTACATTTGACAACCCGATCTATCATTATATCTGTTTGCATGACGCTTCTAACCATAAAACTTAACCATTTAAACCGAAACCTACCATTTAAAATTTATTTTCATTAACAGTCCTTTAACAAAAAATGTATCAGAAAATGAATTTTATAAAATTTCGCATGGAAGAATTTCGCTTGGCATGCATGGAATTTCGCTTCGCGTGAAACTGCTTCGCTTCGCATGAAACTGTTTCGCTTCGCATGGCTGAGCGAAGTGAAATGACTGTTTTGTTTCTCATATCTAAGCGAAGCGAAATGACTTTTTCGCTTCTCATCGCTGAGCGAAGAAAAATGACTGTTTCGCTTCTCATTGCTGAGCTAAGCGAAATGACTGTTTCGATTCGCATGGCTGAGCGAAGCGAAATGACTGTTTTGTTTCTCATCGCTGAGCGAAGCGAAATGACTCTTTCGCTTCTCATCGCTGAGCGAAGCGAAATGACTGTCTCGCTTTTCATGGCTGAGCGAATCGAAATGCATGTTTCGCTTCTCATGGCTGATCGAATCGAAATGCCTGTTTCACTTCTCATTGCTCTGCGAAGTGAAATGCCTGTTTCGCTTCTCATGGCTGAGCGAAGCGAAATGCCATCCTTTCTTCTTTTTTCCATTTTAAAGCCATTTTACTTCGTGGCTCCTCCTCATGACCTGATTATTTACTCTTTCTTAACTTTCGACACATTTTGACCCCATGCACCTGATCCTGAACCCAAATATCTCATAGTCCAACGCCACCTTTTTATCTTAAAGTGTACCCAAGAGGTTATAACTTACCAAGTTTATAATTTTCTTACATTTTACAACTTGATCTAACATTATATTTGCTTGCATGACGCTTCTAACCTTAAAACTTAACCATTTAAACCGAAACCTACCATTTAAAATTTTATTTTCATTAACAGTCCTTTAACAAAAAATGCATCAGAAAATGAATTTTATAAAATTTCGCATGGAAGAATTTCGCTTCGCATGCATGGAATTTTACTTTGCGTGAAACTGTTTCGCTTCTCATCGCCGAGCGAAGCGAAATGACTGTTTCGCTTTTCATGGCTGAGCGAAGCGAAATGACTGTTTCGCTTCTCATCGCTGAGCTAAGCGAAATGACTGTTTCGCTTCTCATGGCTGAGCGAAGCGAAATGACTTTTTCGCTTCTCATGGCTGATCGAAGCGAAATGACTGGTTCCCTTCTCATGGCTTAGCAAAGCGAAATGCCTTCCTTTCTTCGCTTTTTCCATTTTAACGCCATTTTACTTTGTGGCTACTCCTCGGGACCTGATTTTTTACTCTTTCTCAACTTTCGACACATTCTGACCCCATGCACCTGATCCTGAACCCAAATCTATCATAGTCGAACGCCACCTTTTTTTCTTAAAGTGTACCCAAAAGGTTATAACTTACCAAGTTTATAATTTTCTTACATTTTACAACCCGATCTAACATTATATTTGTTTGCATGACGCTTCTAACCTTAAAACTTAACCATTTAAATCGAAACCTACCATTTAAAATTTTATTTTCATTAACAGTCCTTTAACAAAAAATGCAGCAGAAAATTAATTTTATAAAATTTCGCATGGAAGAATTTCGCTTCGCGTGAAACTGTTTCGCTTCGCATGAAACTGTTTCGCTTTTCATGGCTGAGCGAAACAAAATGACTGTTTCGCTTCTCATCGCTGAGCGAAGCGAAATGACTGTTTCGTTTCTCATCGCTGAGCGAATCGAAATGCTTGTTTCGCTTCTCATGGTTGATCGAAACGAAATGGCTATTTCGCTTCTCATGGCTGAGCGAAGCGAAATGTCTTCCTTTCTTCGCTTTTTCCATTTTAAAGCCATATTACTTTGTGGATCCTCCTCAGGACCTGATTTTTTACTCTTTCTCAACTTTCGACACATTATCTAATCCTGAACCCAAATCTCTCATAGTCCAACGCCACCTTTTTATCTTAAAGTTTACCCAAGAGGTTATAACTTACCAAGTTTATAGTTTTCCTACATTTTACAACCCAATCTATCATTATATCTGTTTGCATGACGATTCTAAGCATAAAACATAACCATTTTAACCGAAACCTACCTTTTAAAATTTTATTTTCATTAACAGTCCTTTAACAAAAAATGTATGAGAAAATGAATTTTATAAATATTCGCATGGATGATTTTCGCTTCGCATGCATGGAATTTCGCTTCGCGTGAAACTGTTTCACTTCGCATGGCTGAGCGAAGCGAAATGAATGTTTCGCTTCTCATCGCTGAACGAAGCGAAATGACTGTTTCGCTTCGCATGGCCGAGCGAAGCGAAATGGCTGTTTCACGTCTCATGGCTGAGCGAAGCGAAATGCCTGTTTCGCTTCTCATGGCTAAGCGAAACGAAATGACTGTTTCGTATCTCATGGTTGAGCGAAGCGAAATGCCAGTTCCGCTTCTCATGGCTGAGCAAAGCGAAATGCCTTCCTTCCTTCGTTTTTTCCATTTTAAAGCCATTTTACTTCGTGGCTCCTCCTCAGGACCTGAGATATTACTCTTTCTCAACTTTCGACACATTCTGACCCCGTGCACCTGATCCTGAACCCAAATTTCTTATAGTCCAACGCCACCTTTTTATCTTAATGTGTACCCAAGAGGTTATAACTTATCAAGTGTATATTTTTCTTACATTTTACAACGCGATCTATCATTATATCTGTTTGCATGACGATTCTAACAATAAAACTTAACAATTTAAACCGAAACTTACCGTTTAAACTTTTATTTTCATTAACAGTCCTTTAACAAAAAATCCATCAGAAAATGAATTTTATAAAATTTCGCATGGAAGATTTTCGCTTCGCATGCATGGAATTTTGCTTTGCGTGAAACTGCTCCGCTTCGCATGGCTGAGCGAAGCGAAATGACTGTTTCACATTTCATCGCTGAGCGAAGCGAAATAACTGTTTCGCTTCTCAAGGCTGAGCGAAGCAAAATGACTGTTTCGCTTCTCATCGCTGAGGGAAGCGAAATGACTGTTTCGCTTCTCATGGCTGAGCGAAGCGAAATGATTTTTTTGCTTCTCATGGCTTAGCGAAGCGAAATGCCTATTTCGCTTCTCATGGCTGAGCGAAGCGAAATGCATTCCATTCTTCTCTTTTCCCATTTTAAAGCCATTTTACTTCGTGGCCACTCTTCAAGACCTGATTTTTTACTCTTTCTCAACTTTCGACACATTCTGACCCCATGCACCTAATCCTAAACCTAAATCTATCATAGTCCAACGCCACCTTTTTTTCTAAAAGTGTACCCAAGAGGTTATAACTTACCAATTTAATTTTTTTCTCACATTTTACAACCCGATCTATCATTATATATGTTTGCATGACGATTCTAACCATAAAACTTAACCATTTAAACCGAAACCTACCATTTAAAATTTTATTTTCATTAACAGTCCTTTAACAAAAAATGCAGCAGAAAATTAATTTTATAAAATTTCGCATGGATGAATTTCGCTTCGCATGCATGGAATTTCGCTTCACGTGAAACTGATTCGCTTCGAATGAAACTGTTTCGCTTCGCATGGCTGAGTGAAGCAAAATGACTTTTTCGCTTCTCATCGCTGAGCGAAACGAAATAACAATTTCGTTTCTCATGGCTGAGCAAAGCGAAATGACTGTTTCGCTTCTCATTGCTGAGCGAAGCGAATGACTGTTTCGCTTCTCATGGCTTAGCAAAGCGAAATGCCTGTTTCGCTTCTCATTGCTGAGCGAAGCGAAATGCCTTCCTTTTTTCGCTTTTTCCGTTTTAAAGCCATATTACTTTGTGGCTCCTCCTCAGGACCTGATTTTTTACTATTTCTCAACTTTCGACACATTATCTGATCCTGAACCCAAATCTCTCATAGTCCAACGCCATCTTTTTATCTTAAAGTTTACCCAAGAGGTTATAACTTACCAAGTTTATATTTTTCCTACATTTTACAACCCGATCTATCATTATATCTGTTTGCATGACGAATCTAACCATAAAACTTAACCATTTTAACCGAAACCAACCTTTTAAAATTTTATTTTCATTAAAAGTCCTTTAACAAAAAATGCATCAGAAAATGAAATTTATAAAATTTCGCATTGAAGATTTTCGCTTCGCATGCATGGAATTTCGCTTCGCATGAAACTGTTTCACTTCGCATGGCTAAGCGAAGAGAACTGAATGTTTCGCTTCTCATCGCTGAACGAAGCGAAATGACTGTTTCGCTTCGCATGGCCGAGCGAAGCGAAATGACTGTTTCGCTTCTCATCACTGAGCGAAGCGAAATGGCTGTTTCACGTCTCATGGCTGAGCGATGCGAAATTCCTGTTTCGATTCTCATGGCTGAGGGAAACGAAATGACTGTTTCGCTTCTCATGGTTGAGCGAAGCTAAATGCCAGTTCCGCTTCTCATGGCTGAGCAAAGCGAAATGCCTTCCTTTCTTCGTTTTTTCCATTTTAAAGCCATTTTACTTCGTGGCTCCTCATCAGGACCTGATCTTTTACTCTTTCTCAACTTTCGACACATTCTGACCCCGTGTACCTGATCCTGAACCCAAATTTGTCATAGTCCATCGCCACCTTTTTATCTTATAGTGTACCCAAGAGGTTATAACTTATCAAGTTTATATTTTTCTTACATTTACAACGCAATCTATCATTATATCTGTTTGCATGACGATTCTAACCATAAAACTTAACTATTTAAACCGAAACCTACCGTTTAAAATTTTATTTTCATTAACTGTCCTTTAACAAAAAAATGCATTAGAAAATGAATTTTATAAAATTTCGCATGGAAGATTTTCGCTTCGCATGCATGGAATTTCGCTTCGCGTGAAACTGCTTCGCTTCGCATGAAACTGTTTCGCTTCGCATGGCTGAGCGAAGCGAAATGACTGTTTCACTTCTCATCGCTAAGCGAAGCGAAATGACTGTTTCGCTTCTCAAGGCTGAGCGAAGGGAAATGACTGTTTCGCTTCTCATCGCTGAGCGAAGCGAAATGACTGTTTCGCTTCTCATGGCTGAGCGAAACGAAATGACTGTTTCGCTTCTCATGGTTGAGCGAAGCGAAATGCCAGTTCCGCTTCTCATGGCTGAGCAAAGCGAAATGCCTTCCTTTCTTCTTTTTTTCCATTTTAAAGCCATTTTACTTCGTGGCTCTTCCTTAGGACCTGATTTTTTACTCTTTCTCAACTTTCGACACATTCTGACCCCGTGCACCTGACCCTGAACCCAAATTTGTCATAGTCCATCGCCACCTTTTTATCTTATAGTGTACCCAAGAGGTTATAACTTATCATGTTTATATTTTTCTTATATTTTACAACGCGATCTATCATTATATCTGTTTGCATGACGATTCTAACCATAAAACTTAACCATTTAAACCGAAACCTACCGTTTAAAATTTTATTTTCATTAACAGTCCTTTAACAAAAAATGCATCAGAAAATGAATTTTATAAAATTTCGCAGGGAAGATTTTCGCTTCGCATGCATGGAATTTCGCTTCGCGTGAAACTGCTTGGCTTCGCCTGAAACTGTTTCGCTTCGCATGGCTGAGCGAAGAGAAATGACTGTTTCCCTTCTCATCGCGGAGCAAAGAGAAATGATTGTTTCGTTTCGCATGGCCGAGCGAAGCGAAATGGCTGTTTCACGTCTCATGGCTGAGCGAAGCGAAATGCCTATTTCGATTCTCATGGCTGAGGGAAACGAAATGACTGTTTCGCTTCTCATGGTTGAGTGAAGCTAAATGCCAGTTCCGCTTCTCATGGCTGAGCAAAGCGAAATGCCTTCCTTTCTTCGTTTTTTCCATTTTAAAGCCATTTTACTTCGTGGCTCCTCCTCAGGACCTGATTTTTTACACTTTCTCAACTTTCGACACATTCTGTCCCCATGCACCTGATCCTGAACCCAAATTTGTCATAGTCCATCGCCACCTTTTTATCTTATAGTGTACCCAAGAGGTTATAACTTATCAAGCTTATATTTTTCTTACATTTTACAACGCGATCTATCATTATATCTGTTTGCATGACGATTCTAACCATAAAACTTAACCATTTAAACCGAAACCTACCTTTTTTACTTCGGGTTCGAGTTCAGATCTGGACAATACGTAGATCTAGACGTGATTCTTGTTGCTTGATGAGGTTAAACACGAGATTCCACCTTTCTTTGGCTTGGATTTTTAAATCCGAATGCTAGAGAGAGTATGTGTGTGTTTTTTGAGTGTGTGTGTGTGTGTTTGGATGAGAAAAGAAAGGAAAAGTAGTTGGGTATATATAGAGGGGGGGGGGGGGGTTTCATGGGTCCCACCACCCATTCCCAATTCCTACTCCTAATGTTATCCAAATACTTAACACACTACTAACTTAACGACACATAGTTAATAACAACTTTCTATTACGTATTATTTAACAAAAGTTGGATGTTACAAAATCGTTAGTTGAAACTCATGACGATAATGAGATACATTCTGGTGAATCTTCCCAACCATGGAATGATGAAGCGGCTGATGTAAATGCCACCAACTTACATGGTAATGTTGAAGTTCTTGAGCATCTGACTTTTCGGATTCATTCTGATCATCCCAGGACAATATTATTGGTGATTTGAATGAGGGAGTGCGTACACGCCATCAAGTTACTAACGTCGTTGATGAACCTCTATTGTGTGTGTATGCTGACATGAAGCCTCGAGAATTGTGTGTATTGCCAAATATACTTGTTTTCTATCCTAAATTGAGCCAACTAGTGCGTCTGAGAGAGCCTCATCTAGAGGATCTAGTCTTCGAATATGAACACACAGATAGTGATTGCTTTATTGATTGTGTTGATTACGTTATGAATTAATGAACAAGGTTGATAGAATATTTTGGTAGAGTAACAATGCTTGATATGTTAGAAATGAACTTCGTTAAATAACAAATAACATACATGGGTATTTATAGGAGACGACCTCATTCCTTAGACATGCCTAACAAAGAGTGTTCCATTCGCCATGCCATTCGTTATACGTAACGAATGGCTTACATACGTTACTCATTCGTTAAACAAACCTTAATGAATGAGACAAAATTATATGGACTCATTCTTTATTATAACTCTAACGAATGAGTCTTACATTATTTACGTTAATAACACGTATACATTAAACTATTGAAAAAATATGTTATACAAAGACCAAGATGCTCAAACAATACATTAACAAATTCCCCCTCGTCTCGAGCTCTTTGTATCTTCAATACATTACTGCTTAAATCTGCTAGTCATCCAGTTGGTACAACTATGAATTCCAAAGGCGTGACATGCTCGAACAACCCTTTGAAATTACATAGACTGCTCGTTATCTTTAACGTTCGCCCATCTCATCCAGTTCTTGAATAACACCTCGTTGTTGGATTCGGATAGGTTGACTAACCACATGGGATCTAATACTCATATAAACTCCGTTTTCAGCCCTGATTCCAAAATAGTAACCGTCTCACCAGTTTTGTTGTCGTAGTACCACCTGTTAAACTTGTAAATACTTTGGGGCAAGTTTACAGGAACTTTCTTTAAAATCCAAGGTGGTTTAACCTTAAGCACAAGTTTCCTCCAACCAGTACATCCATCAATCTCGCCCATGTACTTTTGAGTCGGTACCTGCAGTTTGAAAATTTTAAACCCATGCTTTACCTCGTGTTGTAGATAACGATAGAACCAATCCGCTAGTGTCGGCCCAAGTGTATAGTTGGCTCAAACAAGGGCTTGAGACCTCATGTTTATAAAGGCCCCTAATTTTATTTTTTTAATTAATATATTCATCGTGTAATTATTATATCAAATTCAGGGACGGAACTACAGAGTAGTTAAATCGTATAATAGCTATAGTAAACAAAGAAAAATAAAAAAAAATTTTGAGTTCACATGAAATTTTTGAAGAAGACAAAGTGGAGGATGCAAGGGTTATTTGGAGAAGACAAAGGTATTATGGTACATTGGTACTCATCTCTAGGTTAATATAAATTTATTTATTTTATTACTTCAGTACAACCAATAAAAGCAAGTCTATGACTCTATTCTGTACAACTACTGCATATAAAAGTTTAAAGAACTTTTCTTAGTTCCCATTTAAACTTATTTTTCTTTTCTTGGATGACCTGAAATAATTAATAAGAATTATTTTATGAATGAGTTGATTTTATTTACTTTTGATTTGTTAGTTTTTTTTTTTAATTTATCTTTTCAATTAGTTAAAATAATACCTTAGTTTGCTATCTGGACTGGCCACAAAATAATACACATACATGTTTATGACCCTCCCATAAAAGATTTATGGTTCCGTCACTTATATCAATGCATACCGGATAATTAGGTTTCAGAATGCAGTTGAGAAGAGCATAAAGACAGTGGATTCTTTGATTCTATCAAAAAATTGATGTGACACATGAAGGCAATTGCCAATTCTTCATCTTTTTATACGACTAATCCACCTCGACTTAATTTCGTGTTTCCCATTTGCTAACTACTTCGTTCTTGCTCTTGTCTTTTGCGATATGCGAACTCCCAGCTCTGAACCTTGATTTGCCAATTCGTGATTTGTATTTGCGATTACAGTGTTTGGATTTTACACTTGCGATTTTGTGTTTTGGACCTCGGTGTTTTTGTGAACCACGATTTGGATTTGCATGTCTATTCCTTTCTTTATTCTGGATTTATCACTTGATAGTAATTACTTTTTATTTTTTGAGAAGTAGTTATTACATATTAGTTTATCGCTTTATAATTATATCATTAGCAATTAGAATCAAATTAAGCTATAAAAGTAAATTTTATGTAAACTTCTTTTCGCACAAACAGAACATATAATTAAAAAAAATTAAACTTCAACTATAAACCTTTTAGTCAATATTGTCGGTCCCAAGCCCGGATAAATAACCAGGGTTTATATGAAAAAGTTTATAAAAAGGCCCCTAACTTGCTAGTTAGTTTGAGGCCTCTGAAAACCTTGGGCCGCCACTGCAATCCGCCATTTGACTGCCACCAAGATTCATAAAAGGTTTTCGCGCTAATGTACGAATGTACCAACAACGCATGGAAAGCACGTCAGCAATATGTTTGAAGTATTGCAAGCAGTGTTCCATTTGACAATATATACTTTAAACGTCGGTTCATACATCCACGAAATTATGTCACCCTTCACCGTCTTGACAACAACGAACTTCTTCATCTGGTATGCTCATTCTTGAGCCTTCGATTTTTGATAGTCTTCTTTTTCTGCATATCGCAAGCCTTCAATCATCTTGTTCATCTTCTTCATGTTGTGTGTAAACATACCATCGGAAGTCTGCTATGGTTCGGTCTCAACTACTTTATCTTTACGCTTTTCCTTCTACAAACGGTATTCAGCTACTTAAATTGTTCTGCTGTAAAGAACGGAATCCCTTCATAAGAGTTGCCTTGCGTATACAGATTAGGGTATTCCTCAGATGTCGCGTCCCACATCTTGACATCATCGTAATCAAAATTAGTATTCCCCAAAGTAACACTTCTATCAAATCTAACTTCGTCCTTATCCACAACCTCCACATCCTCCTTTTTTTAAGTTAAGAAGCAAAGCGATTTGTTCTTTTGTCAAAGAATGTTTGAGAAAACGTTATACTATGAGCCCGAAATCTGGTTGCAATAGGATACGTCAATTCGTCAATAAATTAACCGATGATGATGAATACTTTATGCATACATTAAGGATGAATACATTAGGCCTAGAGAGAATTCGGCATGGTAACGTTACATTAGGGGATACATATGACACATATCTCTAGTTACATTAGCTATGGAAGGCCTATATATAGGCAGCTCTCATTTGTTAAACGCATCTAACGAATAAAGCCTCTCATTCGTTAGACATACCTAAAGAATGAGGCTTCCCATAACAAATGTCCTCCATTTTCTAAACCCTTAGCGAATGGACATTACTTTAACGAATGAGCTTTCATTCATTACATTGTAGTAACGAGTGAGCTATCTAACTTAACGAATGAGCCACATTCGATGCATTCTTGGCGTATATGTTCCTAGGCTAACGAATGAGTCTAGACTATAACGAATGGACCTCATTCGCTAAACATGCTTAGCGAATGAGCCATGTTACATTAAAGATAAAGACTAAACTACCCCTAGCCTATTCAATCAACTGCAGACAACAATTCATGCACTAACAGACTCCCCCTTTTTGGTAGCTGTCGAATACTTTAACTTCCAATACTTTAGCTACGAATACATTAACGTCGAATACGTTAACAACGAATATGTTAACGTTGAATACTTTAACTGCAAATCGTCAGTCGCGATACTTTAACTCCCCCTTGAATGATGATTTTCGGGCATGTGCGGACAAACAAATCTCTAAGTCTTGTACGCAAACCAATTACTCATAGCTTCTCATATCAGATCTCCCCCTCAAGTAAGCAACTCCAAGTGATCATCTTAATCATCCAACTGGCATATGATATGGGTCAATATTTCAACAATCAGCAGCAAGTCAACAACTATCCGTCAGCACCGATAAAGCAAAAATGTCTTTACATTTGACCTCATCACACATCCTCATAAACAACCCGATCATTCAACATCTTTCACTTTATTTTTCCCTCTCTTGATAACGTCTATCCCAAAATATCACTCTTTGAAGATCTTCTACATCCCATTCGCTTAGATGTACTACTGTTTTGGGAATATGATACAGAGTTCCAACATCCATTAATCAATCTTGAATGATAGACAAGACTCGTACATTCCTCAACAAAATCAGTCCATTCAATAATTGTCCCCTTCAACAGAAGTAATCCGCCGAATACTCGTAGCCAAAATTATCAGGATCAAAGTCCTTCAGAAAGAAGTAAATGGACAGACACTCGTATCCCACATAGTCAGGTTTCAATCTTGAACAAATCAATAAAAAATTTCAAAACAATTGCAGTCTTGAACTCAGTCAAATGTAGCTTTGCAATCATGATTACCACCCGAACTGCAGTAATTTTTCAAGAAACCCTTGCAAAGGTAGGAAGATATCAATCAAATAAACTCCTTGAAATTAGAATCGTTCTCAACAGTTTTATCTCCCCTTTTTCTTGACAAATTCGGCAAGGTCTTGAACAAATCTTCAAGCATCTTCAGTAAAATTCTCTTTAATTTTGTTCTCCCCCTCGGCCAGTAGATACGCGTGAAATGTCAGCATGAAAATATAACACCAATATTTTCAAGAAGAATGTCCCGCACATTCGGAATATCCCAGAAAAAATTTGATTAAGAAAACTTTCTGAAATACTCTTTTTTTTTAATCCTCATACATTAAACTGGTCACATTCGTTAACAAGACACTCTCATTCGCTAATACAATATCCTCACACGTGTTAATCCTCACACAAATGACTAATAAAATTAATGAGTCCTTAACTCTGTAATGAATGATCCCATCAAAATTAACAAATGAATGGTTGGACGGTTACTGTAGCACTCGGAAAAACGCATTTCGCCGGAAAAAGTGGTTTGAGTGGCCGGAAATACGGGTTTCTTTACCAGAAACTGCAAATTCAAGCTCTATCCATGGAACATTTGTCAAATAACCATAATAACGACCCAAATACATTACGAAGGTTATGTTTCCTTCCACGAACACAAATCAACCTTCAAATTCCATAAACATCCTTTGATTCATCCAAACTTTGATCAAGCAATAAGCAAAACTTGAAGAACACAAACAGATGTATCACGAGCACCATGTGCTTTGATACCGGTTGAGAAAACGTTATACTATGAGCCCGAGATCTATTCGCAATAGGTGACGTCAATTCGTCAAAACGTTAACCGGTGATGATGAATACTTTATACAATACGTTAAGGATGAGTACATTAGGCCTAGAGAGAATTCGGAATGGTAATGTTACATTAGGGGATAAACACATCTAACGAATGAGGCCTCTCATTCGTTAGACATACCTAACGAATGAGGCTTTCCATAACGAATGTCCTCCATTTGCTAAACCCTTAGGGAATGGACATTACTTTAACGAATAAGCTTTCATTCGTTACACTGTAGTAACGAATGATCTCTCTAACTTACCGAATAAGCCACATACGCTACATTCTTAGGGTATGTGCTCCGGCTAACGAATGAGTCTAGTCTATACAAATGGACCTTATTCGCTAAACATTCTTAGCGTACGTGCTCCTAGGTTAACTAATGAGTCTAGTCTATAACGAATGGACCACATTTTCTAAACATGCATAGTTAATGAGCCATTTTACATTAAGGATAAAGACTAAACTACCCCTAGCCTATTCGATCATCTATGAACAAAAAATCATGCTCTAACAATGTTCAACAAAGTCACTTTCTTCTCTCTCATCAGCATCAACCATACTACGTTCAACCCTGTTTTCGTTAACGAATAACGACATTCGGGCCTTCAAAGTATTGACGGGTTGCACCTCAGTAATATCCTGATGAACCACTATCTCTTTACCCGAAGACTCCCCCTCGGCATGCATATGATTAGATGTTGAGGCACCTAGTTGCTTATCTACACCTACTGCCTCAGGATCTTTGTCTTGATCATCATCCTTCAACTTCTTCAGCATCTCCTCCTTACACGTTAGTTGAAGGATGATCTCGTCCTGTTTCTCGATCCTCTCCCCCTGAGAAGCAACAAGTGCCTTCATTTCTCTATTCTACTTTTGCAGATAAGTTAAATACTTTAAAGTTGAATACTTTAACACTAAATACTTCAACGTTGAATACTTTAACTTCAATCATCAGTCGCAATAAATAACTCCCCCGTGACTGATGAATCTCTGGCTTGTGTAGACAGACAAATCTCTAAGTCATTTAAGCAAACCAACAAGTCGTATCTTCTTACATCAAACCTCCCCTTCAAGTTAGCAACTCCAGGTAATCATCCCGATCATCTAAAAGCATATGATAAAGTTCTATCTTTCAACAGTCTGTAACAAGTCATAGCTATTTGTAAGCACCGGTAAATCAAAAATATCTTTATATTTGACCTTGTCACAAATCTTCACGAACAACCTTATTATTCTGACTTTTTCACTTTGGTTTTCCCTCTCTTGAAACCGTTCCTCCCAAAATATCAAATTTCTAAGCTCTTCTACATCCCATTCGCTTGCATGCACTACTGTTTTGGGCATATGATTCAGAGATCCAACCTCCATTAGTCAATCCTGAAGAATCAGATTCTTCAATCCAATGATAAAACTCATATTGAATTCTTCAATAAGATCAACTCGTTCAAAAATTTTCCCCTTCAACAGAAGTAGTCCGCCAAGTACTCGTAGCCAACATTGTCATGAACAAAGTCCTTCAAAAAAAAGTAAATGGACAGACACTCATATCCCACATAATAAGGTTTCAATCTCGAACGAATCAGCCAACAATCAAAGAACAATCGCAGTGTTGAACTCAGTCAATGTAGCTTCAAAACATGTATTACCACCCGAATTGCAGTAATTTTTCAAGAAACCCTTGCAAACGTAGGAAGATACCAATATTCTCATTTGTTAAACTAGTTAATGAATGAGCACATACGTTAAGTATAATAGCGAATGGCAAAAATAATTAAGGAATGGCAGCGAATGACCCAATACGTTAAGATGATTCTCATTCGTTAGATAATTAAACGAATGAAGTCTCATTCGCTAAAATAGTGCACATTCGTTAACCTGTTAACGAAAAAACACACAGGTTAAGAACCCGTTAATAATGAGCAACTTTGAACAGTAGCTTAACAAATGAGCTGTTGGAGCAGTTACTGTAGCACCAAAATGACGCGTTTCGCCTGAAAAATCAGTTACGACGGCCAGAAAAACGGTTTTCATGGCCGGAAACAGCAATTTCAAGCTCCATTAACGGTGGACATCATCAAAACTCACTCAAAACACAAAATTAAAACACCAAATTACAAATGAAGGTTCGGATTCCATTAACAAACACAAATCAACCTTCAATTTAAATAATTAGTCACTTATTCAATCCATGTTTTGATCAAACGCCAACCAAAACCCGAAGAACATGAAGAACATCTCAAAATCAGAATTTAGCAATGAATTGATGTATCACAACCAACCATCCGCTCTGATACCAATTGTAAACACGCTATACGAGCCAAGATCTAATCGCAATTGGATACATTAGTGATACCGAGACGTATAAATTAATGTTGAGAGACTTCGGCATCGTAACCTTACATTAATACTTTAGGCCAAAAACTCACATAAATTGTGAACATGAACTGCCTATATATAGGCCCAATCCCCATTCGTTATTATTCCCTAACGAATGGGTTGTTCTCATTAACGAATGACCTCCCATTCGCTAAATCCCATAGTGATTGGGCACTTAACTTAACGAATGAGACTCCATACGCTACATCCTTAGTGTATGGGCTCCTAACTTAACAAATGAGGCAGCTAGTCTAACGAATGGACCCCATTCGCTATACAATCCATAGTGAATGGGCCATATTGCGTCATAGCATAATGACTAATCTATCCCTAACTTATTCCATCAGCTACGAACAACAAATCGTGCACTTAAAGCATCTATGGCACTTCAAGAGCCATCTTGGGTATAAGCAATTCAAGAAGAACTACAAAACTTTGTTCGACTTGGTGTTTGGGATCTCATTAATAAACCAGATCGAGTGAAAAAAGGATATCTCGATGAAATAGGTATTTAAGTGTAAGAAATATGACAGTTGGGTAATTGTTCGTAATAAAGCAAAACGGGTAGTCCAAGGATTCAATCAACGGGAAGTCGTTGATTACAACAAGGTGTACACTCCGGTTACGAGACTGGAAGCTATACGTATTTTCTTGGCCTATTCAGCTTTCAATAATTTCAAGGTGTACTAAATGGAGTGAAGAGCACATTCTTGAATGGGGAAATTCATGAAGAAGGGCTTGTGAAGCAGCCTCCTCGTTTTGAAGATCCAGATTATCCCGAGCGTCTTTTTCAATTAAATTTTCCAAAGCCTGAGAGATTGGTACAGCACGTTGGCTAACCATCTTATGGATAGCCGTTTGAAACGAGAGACTGTGGATTGTACTCTTTTCTACAAGATGGTGAATTACGATCTTCTACTTGTCCAGATATACGTTGATGGTCTCATTTTCGGTTCTACGAACGACGGTTTATGTAAGGAATTTGAGAAGATGATGTAGCAAAATTCAAGATGAGCTCAATGGGAGAAATGATTTTCTTTTTGGGATTGCGGGTTTACCAGTCTGATTCAGACCAAATATGTGAACGACGTCTTGAGTCGATTCAAGATTACTGTCGGAAAAGTTCATTCAACTCCTCTCCCAGTGGGTCACAATTTATCACCGGATGAATTTATGATACTGTATATCCAACCCTATATCATGCGATAATCGGTTCATTAATGTATCTAATTGCTTCTATCCCTGATGCAATGTTTGCTGCCTGTTTGTGTGCCAGGTGTCAATCGAATCCCCGAGTGACTCATCTAGCGGCTGTTAAGTGTATTTTCATTATATGAGGGTTCATCCAGAAATTGGGTTATGGTATCCCAAAGATGATAGTTTCGATATTACTGCTTATACATTCGGATTATGGAGGGTGCAAGATTAATTTCATGTCCACAACAGCGGGATATCAATTCTTAGGAAATCGGCTTGTTTCCTGGCAGTGGAAGAAGCACATAGCGGTCTCTACTTCAACCTCCGAAGCCGAATATGTGCAGCTTCAAGTTTTTGTTCACAGGTTTTGTGAATCCAACAACATTTGCGGGATTATGGTTTAAGTTTCTTACTACTCCCGCATTTGTTAATAATTTTGTTGCGATATGTGTTACTAAAAACCCTGTTCATCGCTCTAAGACTAAACACATTGAAATTCGTTTTCATTTCATAAGAGATTGTTTTGAAAAGAAGTTAATTTTTTTAGAAAAAATCCACACTGATTTTAAGAAATCTGATCTTTTTACCAAGGCATTTGACAAAACAAGATTTACATATATGCTTGGTTTAAATGGTTTATAGAAATTTTCAGAAATTCAATAGCTCGACTAATCAATTTTTCTTTCTTTGTATAGATTTTCATGTATTTTCTTTCATTCGATTTTTGTTTTTGGTGTAGAGTATATGGAAAAATACAAAAAGATTGTGATTTTTGTCTTAAAATATAAAAATACAGAAATATTGAAAAATATTAAAATTTTAAGAAATTTGAACCAACTATATTGGAAGTGATGGTACATTGACTTAACGGACCTAGCACATGGATAAACTATACTAAAAATTTCCATAAGATCAATTGTATGATGTGTATGACAGGCTTGACAAATCATATAACTGCTGAAAAGATATAAACTTAAATGTTTGCCAAATCTAGTGGTACAACATCTTGATGCATAGTTAATATATGTTTTAAGTATCAAAAAGTTTAAGGATTGTTGTGTGTACATGCGTTCATTTTTCAAAGAAATTAAAATTATTTTTCCTTTTATTTTGCAAAGAAATTCAACCTGATTTTTTTCCTTTATTTTTGCTTAAGTCTTGGATCTTTTTTGCTTGTATATTACTGATGGGTTAAGGCCTAAGTATTCTATTTTATTTTCTTGGTGTTTCGTATAAAGCATTGAACTTTCTCCGCGTGATAATACAGTATTATCTAACTTGATTGTTAAGGTCTTATACAAAATTCAACTTATTTTATCCTTTTATTTTGTTAAAATGGAACCTTATTTTCGTGTAGTAATACCGATCTTAAGGGACAAATTTTAACCTTCTACTTTATTTTCTTTTTATTATTTTTGCATGGGTCACAGCTAATCACGTTAGGAATGAGAAAAATAATATATGTGAAATTCACTGTATAAGATATAAAAATTTCGTCTGATAGGTGGGGTCAGCATATGATTTGTGCTTAATTGAACAATAACACGTATCGTAAAGCTACTAAAAGATTTGTAAAGTTTAAAGTGGATAATTATATCTACAATCATTGTTGGATTATGTGCATAATAATGTTGAAATTAAAGTGTAGTTTAGGACGTTATTAGTCAATATGATCCAATGTCGCAATCTTTCTCACAAAAAATATGTATTGCTTACCGTACTTTGATATTATTCTATTTTTGTTTGAATATTTGAAAAATTACAAAAAGATTTTAGGTGTATTTTGATATAAACTTTGATAAGACAAAACGAAATCTGATTTATTGTGATTTCCCTCTCGTTACTTTGCTCAATTTTACCCTCAACACACACACTAACACACAGTGTTACCTAATCATAATCAATCGATGATATCACTAGACTAGATCAAACCATAATGAATCCTAATGCTCATCACCATGGATTCTTTATAAACCATAGCGAATGTGTCCCGAGTGTGATGATTTTAGTGAATGAGTCATTCGCTTGTTTCTTGTAGCGAATGTGTAATGCCCGTAAATTTTGTTAATCAGCTCGATCGTTTATAAAAGTTTGTTTAAAATCCGGGGTTTCATCTTCCTAATTTTGAGCCTTGTAATACGTTTTAAAAGTCCGTTTATCCCTCCTTTTCCTCAAAACGTCGCCTCTTATAACTTAAAGTGTTAGATTTGTATGTAGCACCCGGCATTTTCGTTTAACAGCATGAGACATTTGAAGAGTTTGTACATCTCTCGGGATTTATCCGGCATTCCTCAGAGACCTTCTCGTCATTCCGGTACGTTAAATTAATTTACCTTTCATCCAAGATTTCTACATCTTTCAAATTTGAGGGACTCGAGTGAAACATTTACACTATAAAACAAAACCCTAATCTTCCTTCCTCCCCTATCCCGATCGGACAGAACCAGTAGCTCAAGACCCACGATTTTTCTTTTTCCAGCCAATTCCAAGGTGCCAAACTCTAATCCAAGGTCGGTTCTATCTTAGAATAAGTCTTTTTCACCATTAAACCCTTTGTTGAACATGTTAGGGTTGAGTTTTGATTATAACAGTTTCGGACAGATTCGTACTCGTTTATCGTTTGGTCTTTAACTAGATGAAAAAAAATTTTTATCTACGTTGAGTCTAGTTTCCAGAAAGGTATAATTTATAATTTTTGAACGAGATTTGAATGGTTTTCACGATTTTATAAAATCGTATGTCAAAGCTAATGTAGGGAGACGGATTCTGGTCTGTCTTCCCGACATCATAACTCTTTTTTGACAAGTCCAAATTGGTTGATTCCACTTCTGAAAGTTCATATTTTGAGTTAAGATTACAAACCAATTGGAATCGTTTAATTTGGTTTGTAATGATTTTTTAAACAAATAAAACACTTTTGCTGCGCACTAAAATAGCTGCACGTACCTTTCTGTGTTGGAGAAACTTTTACTATTTTTTTGTGAATTTTAAAAATATAATAAAAATATTTTTAGATATCCAAGGCATTTATACAACTCTGGTAAAAATTTGATAATTTATTTCTATGGTTTTCCTATGTAATAAAATACATCTTTGCATGCTAAAATCTGCCCGTTATACTCGTTATTGATCAACTGGTTTGTTTTAGGCTTAACTGGTGGCTTTCCAATCGAGTACCTTTCGGGGCTGTTTTAAGTGAGGTTTTTGCTCCGTCATCTTCCTAGGCATGTCATATGTATCATACGTTAGTATCGTGATCAATGAAGCTCGTTTGGTTGGTCAATTTTCGATAGATTGAAAACTAGGATTTCGGTTGTCTAGATTTTTAATTGTTGCGTTTAACGGGTTATTTGAGGGAACTAACAACCAATTCAGATTGTGTAGCCTCGTTATGTTATACAAGCTGTGAAAAACTTGATTTTTATGTTAATGGGGCTGAATTGGTTGTCGGTTATTCAAACGGCTCGGTACAACGCAAATTCGCGTTTATTGGTAGTTTGTGCTTTGTGCTTGAGAATTACCGACCCATCCAACTCTTGTAGTGTCGTGTGGACTCGTTGGCTGTGACTTTATTTAATTTGGTCCACACGGGGCTGATTTGGTTACTCGGTTCGTAAACAACTCGTAAACGCGCATACTCGTCTCATCTAGCAACTTACGGGAGTAAATTGGGAATACTTGGTCCCCAGGATTATCTGTGACAATCGTCGATTTCAGGTTAACTCCGTTAACTCAACTCCGTCAATTCAAACTTAAGATCACTGAACCTATAACGCACACTTCATTACATTTAAACTAGGGTTTAAATGACGCTTAACACTTACTACATGTGTAGTATTTCGGGAGTTGCACCGAAACGCAAACGAGTTGACGCAAACGATTGATGAATAAACGAAAAACGTCAAAACAATAATTATGTGATAATTATGTGTTAGACTTATGTGTTATGTGATAACATGGTTATAAACGTTAACTCAACATGTAAACAAGTTAGTTAGGCTAGAAAAGTAATACTTAGAAGTGGAGGGGCCAAAGTGTAACATAGATAATTATAAATAATACTAAACCTAAAACCCTAACTGATTATTTTCTTTCTCCCCAAGTTCCGATCGGAATTCTCCCTTCCCCCTCCCTTGGCTGCCGTCGACTTATACACACATATACACCATCAATTCAAGTGTTTGATTGAAGAATTAGGTGCTAGGAAGGTATAATCGATTATCCTATACATCCTTATTACTTGATTTTGATGTTTGTTGGGTCAACTACAAACCCTAGCAGCCGATTTTGTGTGTGTGTATAACTAATATGATTGTTGTTGATTGAATGATGATTTGATAACTAGAATTTATATTGTTACACGTTAATCGTTGTGTCTTTGATTTGAGTTCAAACAAAAACCCTAATCATGTATGTAATGTGTAATTGATGTGCATGGATGGTGTTTATGAAGTCTAGAGTGTTATATGAATGCATGATAGTTTATAGATTGTTAATATGTTGAGTTTGGATGCAAACAGTTTCTGGACAGAATGTGTATTTGATGTTTAAGTGACTGTAACGAAGTGTAAATATAAAAATTGGTTGAGATTATTGATACTACAGTAAACTAGGTTGAGTCTAGTTTCTAAATAATATAAACTTGTAATTTTTGGATAAGTAGAAGTTAACTTTTATGATTTTACAAAAACGTTGTGCAAAGCTGAGCTGTTAGACCTGCTGTTAGGTTGTTTTGTAAATGTTATATTTCATGATCTACGAGACCAATTTGGTTGGTTCCACTTCTGGAAGTTGACTTATTGAGTTAGGAACCTAACCCAAGTGGTCTTGCATTTATTGGATTTTTCGTTTAATGGGAATTGCAAATAAAATTCTGTTGCGCGTGAATTTGACTGTTATGAGTTTGCTGTAATGATTTGATGATTTTGAGAAAACTATGTGGAATAAAAATATAATTAAATATGTTCTGGAAACCTAAGACATATGTACTTCTGTGATGATTTTGGGTAAATTAATTGAGATGCTATGTTCGGTGAAATAGTACAATCTTTCTAGTAGGATTTCTGTCTCGGTGAAACTAGCTGCTGAGTTGTGTGAAAATGCATGAAACATGATACTTGCTATATAATTGTTATGTTTTGACCAAAATACCCTTGCGGGGAATAATTGCTAATTGATTGCCATGATTTGACCAAATTTCCCTCATGGGGAATAATGGCTAGTTAATTGTTATTTGTTGACCAAAATGCCCTTACGGGGAGTAATTGCTAGTGATGTACTTTATGAATACATGACACGTATATGATTGCTTGCACATGTAATGTATCACAAATACACTTGTTAAAGTCACACACGATTCACAAACGAAACACGAAACATGTTATGTGCATAGGTGTTATGTGCCGGGTCTAGAGACTCGATAATATTCCGACACTTAGAAAAATCTCTTTGTTGTTTTAGAACGCTAGAGAGAGTTTTTCTGTGACGCGCATCGTGGTGATTTAATTTGGGAATTTCTTCGCAAACAGTGACTTTCACTTACCCCTTTTAAACTGTTTTAAACGCTTTTCACTTGGGGGAGATAACATACTCCGATAAACGCATTTAAGATTTTGTTAGTAAATTATATATCACTTGTAAAGGCTAAGTGGCAAACGAAACAATTGAAGTCCTACACATCGAACCGGTTAATATTTGGAATAGCGAGTCACTGTTGAGTAGTACTACTGGGTTTGACAAACCCCACCCAACGCTAAACTCGACTGGAGGTCGAGCGGGTGTAATTTTGGCTAACACGTACTATGGTCTGGATGACCTGGTGACAAGGCACTTGATAAACAGTCAGCTTCGGTGTCGAACACTTAGTAATACTTGCTTTATAGGCTAGCTACCTATAGATATATAATTGACATAACACTATCTGTAACGCAAAACGCTGTAACGAAAAACGCTGTAAAGCAAAACGCTGTAACGCAAAACGCTGTAACGCAAAACGCTGAACGCAAACGCTAAACATTTATTTTTGTATAACTTGTGAACTCACCAACCTTGTGTTGACACTTTTAGTATGTTATTCTCAGGTAGCCGAGGCGGGCGCGCGGTTTAGGAACATGCATTGCTTGAAAAACTTTTAACTATGCAAACTTACTTTTAACTGTTATCATTGGTTTTAAATCGTTCTGCGTGACGTAACATTGTTTTCTATGGTTTTACGCTTCCGCATTAAATTACTCGTACACGTTTTTCATGGTTTTGAAACTTTGTTTTATGGTTTGATTATAACTGATGATTCCGATCCTGTTAGTTCACACCCTCTGACGGTAAAACTCCGTTAGTGGATTTTAAGGGTGTGACATTATCTAAGGGTGGTTTTGGTAAATAAAAGGCTCCGGGGGCTGTTGTAATTGAATTTCATGAGGTTGAGGCTTTAGGGAAATCAAACCATGTTAGGACGCCTCGTATGATAAGCGAGTCGGTATGGCCCGTTAGTAATTTTTGTTTGTAATTCGGCAGGCGTTTGATTTGTGGGAGTACTTCGGGATTCTTTAGCTCGTGTTAATTGTATGCCTCGTGACCGGTGAGTTTCATGATGCCCCTTTTAATCTTTTTATGTTTTGGGCTAGCATACACACCCTATTACGATTTTACCCTATTTTACTCGTTTAAACTATTTGGATTGTATTGCATAGTCTTATCCGTATTTGTACATTTATGAACCGTTTGTGAATTATATTCTATACCTTAGGATATTTTAGACTCGTTTATGGTCATATATTCCTTAAGGTTATATATATTATTTATGGTCTAGCCTCGTGGATACTATTAGGCCTAGTATTAATTCCTAAATTAGCCATTATTTATGTATTACACGTGATGATATTGTTTGGTTGAATAATCGATTAAGATGTTTGTAAGTGTTTATTTGGATACGTATGTTTTGATAAACTGTGACCGGGTTAAATATATTACTTGGGGAAGACCCGGGGTGAGGAGGCCCGTGTTGCATGTTTATGTCCCAGCGGGTCAAATATATATTACTTGAGTCCTTGACTTCGTGTCTCGTGACTTGGGGTGAGGAGCCCACCGTCCTGCTAAACCGTGATCGGGTGAAATATATTACTTGGGGAAGACCCGGGGTGAGGAGGCCCTTATCACGTGTTTAGGTTTGTTAAACCGGGACCGAGTCAAATACATTACTTGGGGAAGACCCGGGGTGAGGAGGCTCGTGTTGCGTGATTTTATTTTGTTAAACCATGACCGAGTCAAATATATTACTCGAGGAAGACTCGGGGTGAGGAGGCTCGTGTTACGTGATTTTTTTTTTGTTAAACCGCGATTGGGTCAAATATATTACTTGGGGAAGACCCGGGGTGAGGAGGCCCGTGTTGCATGTTTGACCAAGAAAAATTAATTATTTATTTATTTACCTATGATTTTCCCCAACATTTTTATATTTATTATATTAAACTGATTTATGGATGTCACTTACGAAAACATGAACTCACTCAGCTCAAGCTGACTTTGTGTGTATGTTAGTTTGACTTTCAATTTATGGATTGGAGGTTACCGCTTGGACGTGCTGGAGACTACTCGGACGGTTGAAGGCATTTCTGGTCGAGGACTTCACATAAAACAAACAATTTATTTACAATTGATTTTTGGGCACATGTCCCCGGTTTTGGGGCTTTTGATACATATTAATTTCCGTTGTTTGTTACTCTGATTGGTTTCAATAAAATGAAATGCTTTGGTTTTAAATTTTTGAGAATTTTTGGTATGATGACCAACTGTAGGATTCCCGGGATTCGGGGTGTTACAAGTTGGTATCAGAGACAAGGTTCGAGGGATCCGAGCATTCTCAAATGCTTGGACTCGAACTATAAAAGAAAGGACTAGAAATGCCAACCGCAAGTAGCTGCACGTCAAGAGGTAATTTATTTGTTAATTATCTTTATAAGCATTAGGGTTTCATTATGTGTATAATTACATACGTGTTAGATGGGATGATAATATGGTTAGGGGCAGGGGGTGCTTAGGATGGGCGGGTAAAGTAAACAACTAATAACACTTGATCAACGTTATTAGCAGTTTACCCTTACCTTCCATGTTCTAAATGCTACCTGTGCTTGACCGTGTTAGGGTTCTGTCTTTGTAGGGATAGGATATGGCTAATGCTGGTGTTAAGAGTGTTAAGGTTCATCTCGTTCCTTAAATTCTCTCGTTTATTTCTCATCCTCTCAAGAGTCTTGCGCGTAATTGTTTAGCTAAGACATAGCACAATATCACTCCAGGTTTCCTTTATACTTGTTGAGCTTTTAGCTTCGTTCATGTTTGACTCGAGCGCCAGTAGGGGTTTTGTCTCTTCCGTTTCTTGTATGATTAGATGAATAGGATTTGTCTCAATCTGCGCCCGTCCCTGAATAGCGGGATTCGAGGAAGAATCCCATTTTTAAGGGGGTAGACTTGTAACGCCCGTAAATTTCATTAATCGGCTCAATCGTTTATAAATGTTTGTTTAAAAGCTGGGGTTTCATCTTCCTGATTTAGAGCCTTGTAATACGTTTTAAAAATCCGTTTATCCCTCCTTTTGCTCAAAACATCGCCTCTTATAACTTAAATTGTTATATTTGTATGTAGTACCCGGCATTTTCGTTAATTAGCATGAGACATTTGTAGAGTTTATACATCTCTCGGGATTTATCCGGCATTCCTCGGAGACCTTCTCGTCATTCCGGTAGGTTAAATTAGTTTACTTTTCATTCAAGATTTCTACATCTTTAAAATTCGAGGGACTCGAGTGAAACATTTACATTATAACACAAAACCCTAATCTTCCTTCCTCCCCTATCCCGATCGGACAGAAGCAGCAGCTCAAGACCCACGATTTTTCTTTTTCCAGCCAATTCAAAGGTGCCAAACTCTAATTCAAGGTCTGTTCTGTCTTAGTATAACTATTTTTCACCATTAAACCCTTTGTTGAACACGTTAGGGTTGAGTTTTGATTATAAAGTTTCTGACAGATTCGTACTCGTTTATTGATCGGTCTGTAACTCGATGAAAATTTATTTTTTTTGATCTATTATTGTTTCCATGATGTTCTACTTTGAGTTTAGTTTCCAGAAAGGTATAATTTGTAATTTTTGGACGAGATTTGAATGGTTTTTATGATTTATAAGATCGTATGTCAAAGCTGATGCTGGGTGACGGATTCTGGTCTGTCTTCCCGACATCATAACTCTTTTTTGACAAGTCCAAATTGTCTGACTCCACTTCTGAAAGTTCATATTTTGAGTTAATATTACAACCCAATTGGAATAGTTTAATTTGGTTTGGTAATGATTTTTAAACAAATAAAACACTTTTGCTGTGCACTAAAATAGCTGCACGTACCTTTCTGTGTTGGAGAATATTTTATGATTTTTTTGTGAATTTTAAAAATATAATAAAAATATTTTTAGATATCCAAGGAATTTATAAAACTCTGATAAAAATTGCATAATTTATTTCTATGTTTTTCCTATGTAATAAAATACATCTTTGCATGCTAAAATCTGCCCGTTATACTCGTTATTGGTCAATTCGTTCGTTTTAGGCTTAACCGGTGGCTGTCCAATCAAGTACCTTTCGGGGCTGTTTTAAGTGAGGTTTTTTCTCCGTCATCTTCCTAGGTATGTCATATGTATCATACGTTAGTATCGTGAGCAATGAAGCTCGTTTGGTTGGTCAGTTGTCGATAGATTGAAAACTAGGATTTCGGTTGTCTAGATTTTTAATTGTTGCGTTTAACGGGTTGTTTGGGGAAGTAACAACCAATTCAGATTGTGTAGCCTCGGTATGTTATACGGGCTGTGAAAAAATTGATTTTTATGTTAATGGGGCTGAATTGGTTGTCGGTTACTCAAACGGCTCGGTACAACGCAAATTCGCGTTTATTGGTAGTTTGTGCGTTGTGCTTGCGAATTACCGACCCATCCAACTCGTGTAGTGTCGTGTGGACTTGTTGGCTGTGATTTTATTTAATTTGGCCCACACGGGGCTAAGTTGTTTGCTCGGTGCGTAAACAACTCGTAAACGCGCATACTCGTCTCATCTAGCAACTTCCGGGGGTAAATTGGGAATCCTTGGTCCCCGGGATTATCTAAGGGTGGTTTTGGTAAATACAAAGCCCCCGGGGCTATTGTAATTGAATTTGATGAGGTCGAGGCTTTAGGCCATTCAAACCATTTTAGGACGCCTCATATGATAAGCGAGTCAGTACGGCCCGTTAGTAATTCGGCAGACGTTTGATTTGTGGGAGTACTTAGGGATTCTCTAGCTCGTGTTGATTGTATACCTCGTGACAAGTGAGTTTCATGATGCCCCTTTTTAATGTTTTTACGTTTTGGGCTAGCATACACACCCTATTACGATTTTACCCGATTTTACTCATTTAAACTATTTGGATTGTATTGCATAGTCTCATCCGTATTTGTACATTTATGAAACCGTTTGGGAATTATATTCTATACCTTAGGATATTATAGACTCGTTTATGTCCCAGTGGGTCAAATATATTACTTGGGAAAGACCCGGGGTAAGGAGGCCCGTGTTTCATGTTTATGTCCCGGCGGATCAAATATATTACTTGAGTCCTTGACTTCGTGTCTCGTGACTTGGGGTGAGGAGGCCCATCGTCCTGCTAAACCATGATCGGGTCAAATATATTACTTGGGAAGACCCGGGGTGAGGAGGCCCGTATCACGTGTTAAGGTTTGTTAAACCGTGACCGAGCCAAATATATTACTTGGGGAAGACCCGGGGTGAGGAGGCTCGTGTTGCGTGATTTTATTTTGTTAAATCGTGACCGAGTCAAATATATTACTCGAGGAAGACTCGGGGTGAGGAGGCTCGTGTTACGTGATTTTTGTTTTGTTAAACCGCGTTATTCACAGACCACGTTATTCACCCATGGCCATTAAAGACCACGTTATTCACCCATGGCCGTTACAGACCAAGTTATTCACCCATGGCCGTTACAGACCACGTTATTCACCCATGGCCGTTAAAGACCATGTTATTCACCCATGGCCGTTATAGACCACGTTAATTTTAACAGTACACAACGTATTTGTATAAAGGTGTTGTCATGTGTAATTTCGTTATGTTTTGGTATTCGTACCATATTCAATTAATTTGTCATTCAAGAATCCTATTCACCATTCATTCGCACACAATCAATCGTTATGTTTGTAGGGACTTTTTGTATGTAAACGTTCATACAATTCATATCCTGAAACGTTTCCAGGTAGATAACATATATAAATATGTTTTTCATCCCCAAAAGGTTCGTAAACAGTTTGAAAAGAGGGGTCATGAAAATCACGGTTTTGTAGGCACTCAGTGCAAGGTCAGCTCGGGGTTCGTTTCCATTGCTATCATTTAGTCTCTATAATTAATATTATAATAATATTAATATTGGAATATTATTATAATCCTCATACTAGACTTGGTTGTATAGCAAATTCAGGGTATAGCTGTTACACCCAGAAAGTGTCAGTAGGTTTACATTATGATGTTTTTCAATATCTAATGTTTAAAATCGAACTTGGCTTAGTTTCCCCGTTTCACCAACTGGCCCAAGTTGCTCGTTTACGTGTTTGGAAAAAAGTTATGGGGATGTAAGATTGGGTAAATGTGTTGGTTGATAAAATGATTAAGTTATAAAAAAAGATCACAATTTGGGGGTCTGGATTCTTTACGCGGCTCGTTTCCGTTTATTCAGTATGATTTTGAGAAAACACGCACAATCTATAAAAATTGTTCGACTTTTCTCACCAAAAGTTCGTTTTTACATAATTAATCCGAAAATATGCTTCTTGATCGTTGTTGATGTTATGATATTCCAACAGGTTCGTTAATCACGAACTTGCCAGTTTTCGTCAGAATTGAATTTGTTTAATCTTCAAATTAGCATAATTAATTATTCGTTAATCATTAGATCATAAAAATTTAGACACTTATCAAATATAATATGTATACTTTTATAAAAAAATTTCTGGAATTATTTACTGATTTATAAATTTATAAAAAATCATTTTATATGCTATATTTAGCACGAAAATTATCAGTTTATACCAAATGATTTCTGAAAAATCCGCCAAAATTCCTGAGTGACTAAAACACTTCCCAAAATAACCGGTAGCAATTCCAGAAGCTAACAATCTTGCCAAATATCATTTGCGAGCCAAAAACAGCAATGAAAATCCGAAAAAACGCGAATCCACAAACATAATTAGGTTTTTTCAAATGACCCCAAATTTTATATGTAATCATAATATATCAAATTTAAGTTCTCCACAAAATATCATAATTTTTCAAGCATTTTAACTATTTTTCCCAAATAAACGGCCTAATTCGGTAATAAATTCGCCAAATATTCTAGGATGGTCGAAACAGGGACTCAATGATATGGTCCCTGATGTCCCTGCAAAATTTCATCACCTAAAAATATGCACATCACAATCGAATCCTAAACAGCCCGTAATCGAGTGTTTCGGCATTACCTTTGCGATTTTCGTTCGTTTTCGTTCGATTTCGCTCTCTTAATCAAGCTTCCGGGTTCTCGTGCTTCTATATAAGCTAAGTACAGGTCCTATATCACAAACCAAGCATATATCATCAACATAACAGCCTTGGAAGCTAGGGTTTCAGTTAGGGCTTTAAACCGAACTTTTGAACCTTAAAAACGTCGTGTAAACCCTCTAATCCGTGTTTATTGCCAAAAAAAGAATATGATTCTGATTTCTAACCATGTTCACCTTCAAAGTATAATTTTGGATCATTTTGAAGAGTTTTACATGGTTAGTTATGATTTTTGCTAATCAAACTATCATCCTTATGCAAACACCATGTTCAAACAAGTTTAATTTGATCAAAAATTGATTGTTACCTTGTGTTTTTGGCTGGTACTATTGAAGGGCAGGAAGAACAGGTTCTAGTTCTGGAATTTTTGTGAAAATATCTTTAGATGTTATCTTATTTAGCAAGATATTTCCAAATGGGTGGACTTTTCAACAATGGCGGGCCGGAAGCTTTAGGCCCACGTTGGGCCCCAATTTGGCCCATTTGCCTCGTTTTTCTTGTGTAAGTCTTTTTCGGCTTAACGGATGATACAATGCTTGTTTTGTAACTCTCTTTTGCGTTTAAATCCATAGCGGGTAGTTAAACGAGCATGTTTTCGTTTAACTGATTTGCTATCGTACTAAGGCCTTAATATCAATATGTTGGCTTGTAATATACGTAAGTCACTTATTGATGGCCCCTCGGGATATCTGGTCATAACCAGACCCATTAGGTTAATCGTTCGCTCGCTACGCAATAAGCGGTTAATCGCTTATTCGATAAACGAATACTAAGGCATATTCAATTTTGTCACGAATGTCACATTCTCCCTCAGTTAACAAATTTAGTCGCCGAAATTCATTATGCCAATTACGCCCCTTTAGGGAAAAGTTGTAAGTATTTGTTTCAGAATTAGTTCTTTCTGATCCCAAACGCGTTTGATTCCCCATTGTAGATTCCACGGAATTTTATTTAGTAAAATTTTGCTACGTCGTAACTATTTGATTTTCCCCGTTCAACATTTTCATTGGTTCCTTTATAGAGTTTTGTTGTATAAAAGTTTTCAGGTGGTATTACATCCGCCCTATCAGCTAGGCACTCACTCTGATTCGATATATATAAAATATCGGGAATGAGGTAATTTTATTTAATACGTTACGGGATTAACCTTCGAGGCAATTTTGTACAGTTCCTCGTATGTTAGAATTAACTCATTATTTTGACTAACTCAACTAACAACTTTCAAAATTTGATAACTTCTCACTTATATCGATATAGTCTTTTGTTAGCCTTAGGCGGTTGTAAGTTTATTTTTAATATTACGAGCTTTATCCACGGCTCTCGAAATCGATTCGGGTTTTGTATTTTGGGGGTGGCCAATTTTCAATTGAATAAGATGGCGAGTTATATTCATGCTCGTTTAATGTAGTATATAACCACTTGTATAATATTATGATAACTGGTAATGTTTGAGGATTGAAATTACCGGTCTCACTTTCCTCTAATGTTTGAATGGTTTATTTGGTTTGATTGTTTGTTAGGGGACTACAGACCATATTCAGGTCGATTAGGGATCTAAAGTCTCATCCACAACCCGCCAAGAATAATACGTGAAGTGGTTTTCTCGATCTCAAATAACTAAAATGAGATCCCTACGTCGGTATACGATTAAGGTGGGTTTTTCAGGTGTGCAGTTGATATAGATCTTTAGGAAGTATGCGGATTGGGTCAGTCAGGGAACTATTATACAGATTGTATTGCTTTCTCGGGATATTTTAGGAATATGTGTTAAGAGGTCTATTATAGTTTGATCCCCACTTCCAATGGGGTATTTCAAACTGTTGTAACGTTCCCGGGAATTTTTAGTATTCCACCTTAACTTATTATAGTGCACAACTTTACAACACATGTGCCTATGATCTTTCTCATACCAGTTCCTCCATAAATTTCCCTTACATCTTTACACTAGTACTTAGTCTAACCCACTAAAGTTCAAGTTTCGGTTCTTGTAGTCAGGAATTTCTTCGGTTTTCACAGTTATGATTATTAACTAGTCCATACTGACTATTACATGACGACTCCTTACTTTCACCGGGAGTACATCGAAAGGGAATAACTAGTTGTTTAGGTTGAGAGGGCAGTTTTGAACAGTATGTTTAACGGTTATAGTTTTACCTTTAGTAGTTTCTATAATATAAGAATTTATTATTTTACTACTTGGTATATTTTCCAAGGTAAAGTTTTGTAGAAATGATACATCTATCAGGGCCCGCATTAAATAAAACTAAAGTATACTAGACTCAGAATGTACTCGTTAATGCACTTACTTTATCTGATTTAATCACAATACGCGCCCTCTAGTCGGGATGGACATCGGCTGGTTCTATGAGAACCAAGCCCCGGTGCGGAAGCTTGAATAGTCGGTATTAATGAAGGAGCTCGGATCTGAGCTAGGATCGAATCGCACTCGTATTCACTCTTGAAAGATATATGGACGGATGTAGAGAGTTCGATTCGATTAACAATCAATATAGGATGAACAATTGTAATCAAAACACAAATAAATAGATGTAGTAGTATGATTTCATTAACCAAAATATTGTCACAAAGAACACTCATACATATATACATACATACATACATATATAATCAGAAACGCTCGGCCACCCGGGGAGAGATCTTCCCCGGGGGCAAACTCTCAAATAAACACATGATGAAACACATGACCTAATCGTCTATTTATAGTGGTCTTGTGCCTTGGTCTTCACTCCATCCGCCTCTTCGATAAGACCAATAATATTAATATATATTTCACCCATAATAATAATAATTCGATGCGTCAGTCTAAAATATAAGTCCCAACAATCTCCCCCTTAGACCGATACCATCGAATCACTTTCATGATCACCTCATAACTCGACGCCTTTCATTGAAATTCTCCCCCTCACAATAAGCATCTCCTGTTGTCCATTTAGACCATCTTCTCTTTTATTTGGATATAGTTGTATGGGCATAAGAACGAGGCTTCAAACTCCAACAATCGGAATCGTGTCAATCGGTGAACACAAAAGGAAATAAACTCGGTATAATCATCAAATAATCCAACTTTCTTCAAAATCACGTTTCTTTCTTTGCAAACTCCCTTCAAACCTTTCCCGAATTAAGAACCGAATTCGGAATCAAATATAACCCGTTCTTGAATTTCAAGTGACTTCTTTTCTTAGGAAGAGATTCCAACTATTTACACGTACTAGAAAATCCGAGAACTCACAAACCAACAAACGTCTTTGAAGAAAATCGAATTGTGAATCGATCTTGATCATATTTTCCTTTACATGAGTCTTTCACTTGATTTGAAGCTAACGATTTGCAATGAAATTTATAGCATTTTTCTCCCCCAATTTTGTTGCAATTGTCTTTAACAAACGTGTCTTCAAATCAAGTGCGAGTGAAAACATGAAACTCTTCAATTCCAACAATCTTGACCATCAAATAAGTAGCATCAGCAGCTCGATAACAGCACGTTTTAATCAGCAAATTTCAGCACGTTAACAGCACGTTTTAACAGCAATTTTCAGCACGTTAACAGCACGTTTTAACAGCAATTTTGGCCCGTTAACAGCAAATTATCAGCTTGTACACTGGACTGAAAGACATGTAACAGCAAGAAATTACCAATCTGCCCATGTTAATTGTGCATCAGCAGCTGTATTTGCAGCAAATACCGCTTGTATCAACAACAAAATGTCTTAAATACCCCTGCTGCAATGTGATCATTTTCATTTCGCCCCTTTTAAAAACTGTGCAACAGCTGCAACTACTCATGAACATTCATATCAGCAGCAATCTGACATAAATACCCCTGCGCATAACTGGTAACTAATCGAAAATAAGTTGTAGCAACTGCTCCTGACATAATCTGCATCAGCACCCATTAGCAGCAGTTGTATCATCAACAAAATATGTTGTACCAACTGCATAATTCCTGAAAGGCCCGTTGAACATATGGGTTTGTTTGAGGCTGCTGCAACTAAGTGCCGTAGCAATTGTTCAGACTCAGCAAACTGCCTCTGCTACAACTATTTGTACATTCAGCTTCATCGAAAGCAGTACCTGCATCTAAGTGCTCGTAACATATTTCAATCAGCAACTACTCGAGCACAACATCATATTTGTTCATTATTATCATCAGCTTCAGCAAACTGTTTATACCCAGCAACACGATTTACTAAAACTGCTCAGGTCCTTATGTGTTCGAGACTTCAGCTGCAACAATACTCGAACGCGTATGCAGCAGCAAACTTCTCGAATTAGGAGCTAAAACTGGAGATCTGCAACTAAGTACCCGAGAAAAAGTTGTGAACTATTATCATATTCAACCACTTAATAATGCAGCAGCAAAATACCATATATACCCCAAACTGCTCCTGTTAATTTGTGCAGCAACATCGCGTACCAACATAAATGTTCGTGAATAATAAATCTGATGTGCGGCAATAGCTTGTACAATCTGAATGAAAACGTGTACCGCTGAATATTTACTGAATTACCCCTACTGTAGTAGCCATTTGCGAAACATATCAGCAGCTATCTGTGACATCAGCAGCAAAAATTACCATACTGCACTTGCAGTATCTGCTCGTTAATACCCCAACTGCTCGTGTGTTGCTAACATACCCCAACTGCTCGTGTGTTGCTAACAATCTATGGTGTATATTATCTCCTTGTGAATACCCGATAGAACACTAAATTAGCAACTAATATAGTCAGAACACATAATAATCATTTTCCCCAAATATTGACTTGCGAGCCCTAGAATCTTAAATCCAAACTTAAGCATTTGATATACGAACTTGAACCATGAAATCAATCTTAATCATCATGAAATCATCATTCTATCACCAATCACTCAACAATTTCACCAAAAACTAACATCAAATATGAACGAATTTAACCTTAAACAAATCGAAAAATGTAGATCTGGACGACTTTGAACAAATAAACGTGAAATCGATGTTGAATCTCCGAACTAATCATTAACTCAAGCACCCATGCACATAAGTCATCTTCAAATCATCAAAGTTCATCCAAATCCATGCAAAAACCCACAAAACTTCAACAACTTCAAGTGTAACGTCCAAGGCGGATTCAAGAGCGAATTGAATCCAATTCAGTGGTTAGTCTGAACGATTCGGTAACCCGCTCTGATACCAACTGTGAGAACCAAGCCCCGGTGCGGAAGCGTGAATAGTCGGTATTAACGAAGGAGCTCGGATCTGAGCTAGGATCGAATCGCACTCGTATTCACTCTTGAAAGATATATGGACGGATGTAGAGAGTTCGATTCGATTAACAATCAATATAGGATGAACAATTGTAATCAAAACACAAATAGATAGATGTAGTAGTATGATTTCATTAACCAAAATATTGTCACAAAGAACACTCATACATACATACATACATATATAATCAAAAACGCTCGGCCACCCGGGGAGAGATCTTCCCCGAGGGCAAACTCTTAAATAAACACATGATGAAACACATGACCTAATCTTCTCTTTATAGTGGTCTTGTGCCTTGGTCTTCACTCCATCCGCCTCTTGGATAAGACCAATAATATTAATATATATTTCACCCATAATAATAATAATTCGATGCGTCGGTCTAAAATATAAGTCCCAACAGGTTCTTGGTTTTGTCTTCTCATTGCAACACGATTCAAACCAGGGCAGTCTTCTTGACGTGCCCCATACTGCCACACTCATAGCAAGTATAACGGCTTATTATGGGTTGGTTTTGGTGAGTTGGTTGTTGCCGGATCGATTAGGGCCGAGGTAGTTGTGATTACTAAAGTTGGGTTGGATGGTTTATAATATTCATAATAGTTCTACAATTACGGGTATAGTGTACAACTTTCCTGCTTTTGTGACATACCTTTGTTCGACATTCTCTTATGTGATAATAATTACACTTCCCACACTTTGACGAAAGTTTATTGTATATTGTTCGTTCGGAATTAAAGCTGATCGAAGTATCGGTTTAATTTATAGGACACACACGTTTAGTTGGTTGTATCTCTTGTACCCCTGTTTCACGATTGGTTCGCTTTGTACTAGATGCTTCCCCGGGCATACTCAACAAACTATTTCTGACCAAATCAAAAGCTACCACACCAGCTTGTGACACGGCATTCTCAAAGGTTTAGTGGTTAATTGGATTAACTAACGTCCTTATTTCTAGGCTACTAACCATGGTACCAGTCGAGCCAGATCGTTAACACATTTTGTATTCCAATTTGTCCGCACATTTCATTCTCAATTTCTCGGGTTCGTGTTCTTAATTTTTAGGTTTCATTCCTTGGACGAAAATGTTTCGATATAAAGATTTTAAGTCTTGCCCAAGTCATGTGATTGATTACTTTTTGTTCCCGAATTCGTATCATCGTTTTTCTACCACGTAAGGGCGTGGTCAAGAAATGTACAAGTGGCATAATCAACGATACAATTTGATGGGCACTACTGGTTCTGATAACAGGTTCCATTGCTTCGATTCATTTTACTACCCCATTTGATCTTTTAGTACCATTAAAATTTACAGGTTTGTCTGACATAGATTGTTTAAATGAATATTCTCGTCGTGAATGATCACGGTTGTTACGACCAGTATTCATGTTCGGTAGGAGATTTTCGTTTCCAATGGCATTTAGTGTTCATTGGGAGAGTATTATTCGTGACAATATTAGTATTTGTTGGGAGAACAACATTTGTAACTGTATATTGGGCGGCGAAATAGTATTGGCGGCCGTATTAGTGTGTTCAGTATTTGATATGCATTCCTTGTTGTGTTAATGCCAGCAACGAATCGTGCTGCTATTGTCAGAGTTACTGTCTGCATTTGCCGAGCAATCATATCGGCCACCACTGCCTCAAATAGTATGTTTGTTTTCTCCGGGGCCATTCTATAATGATAACCAATTATACCGTAACTAATAATAGTTCGCTACACAACTCAACACAAATGGAATCACATTAGCAAGTAATCAAGTATTTCAAATAGCACATATGTATTACACATCTCTGTCCATGTGCCTATAATCAAGGATATCAATCAATTTACCCCAACAAAGGCCATTGTCTGTATGTATATATCAAAAGTTGCCACCAAGTGACAAGAAATTTTAATCCTGTAAGGTTCAGTATTGTAACGGAAGGTCAAAGTTGTCCTCCATATCAGCATAGCACACACTATTAGGTGCTTGCATAGAGTATCGAAAAGATGCTATACACAGTAATACCGTACTATCCTTATCTATCCAAGTACACATTATAACAATTATAAACGGTTTACAACTTGCCCGGCAATTATTCCGGTACGATCCCATCATTGGGCAATTATTTTTGTTCAGCCTCTCCCATAAGTAACCATCTGCCCGTTATGAGTTTAGTCAGTGCGTTATAATGGGAATGCACGTGTATATTCCACTTAACTCTAGATGTTGTAAAATATAACTATTGAATATATTCATTCATCAGGTCATCCGGTATCCATAAGTATGCCAGATTTAATAAAAGTAATAATTTACTAGTTGGGGTAAGTATGTCCCATTCCAGTCAGGCACGTCATCGCTTCGTGAGCATGAGGTTTCTCTCCTATAATAATTAATTGGAATAGCAAAAATATAGGACAGGTTGGAGGTTCTCGTTCATAGATGGTTTGAAGAGTTTGCTAGTTAGGGAGGTTCATCAGAGTTACTTGTACTGGTGATATGTAAAGGAAATTATTATTATTAATATTTCTTTTTGAAATATCATTAGTACATTATATCTAATGGTAGTCACGACTAGTCATATTATAATTGAAAACTCAGTTTTGGTAATTCTCATATTTATAATTTAATAAATCGGGCTCATCACTAGGTATTTCCCCTAGGGATGGTGTTTGTTTTCGAACGGCGAAAGTGGAGAGACTGACGAAAAACTGTTTAGTTCACTGTTTGAAAACGAGTGTATAGAATAGGATTAGATCCTGGCTAAGAAGTATTATATATATTCTTTTGAAATTATTGTATGTAGGTCACACTTCCCATGGTTTTTTTTCATGAGTCTTGCGTATTAAGCCACTTTGTGGTTCCGTCATATCACCAGATTCAGTTTGAACTCGTTTAAGCGTTCTCATATTCTCGTTTACAGGCAACACCGGTTCTTCATCGATCGTAAAACTACTCGATCTCGACATCTTTCGGTGCAATCGTTAATCAGAAGAGAACATTTTTCATTAGCTTAGATTAGCGTAAAGGATATTATTAATTAGTATCGAAATTAAATATTTTATTTGTTATGAACATGTACAATATTAATTATATAAAAAATATAATATAAATTTTGATACGATATAATTTTAATCATAATAGGAATTAATATTGATTATAACCGAATATAATATTCGTTACGATAAGATTCAATATATCGGTAGTACCGTACGTACACGTATTCATATACCTCGTTTCAGGTAAGCAAGTATGCACATTGCATATATACTCCACATCACCTTTATACACGTATGTTGCCATTTTTACCTATCAGTATGTCCAGCGACTTCTCCCCGAATTCCCCCGTACAGGCAAGTCTGTTAGTACGTCCCGAACCATAATAGGTCACTTGCCCTACGAATTCATCCCGGCATCCATCAGTATATTATGTTTCTCATTATTAAGTTCCCATATATAATCGAGCCTACGGTTATGTTATAGGTATCCTAAGGGAAAACCTAATCCTTTATAACCAATGGCTCTGATACAAACTTCTGTCACGCCCCGTTAAGGGATATGCGGAAGCATAAAACGGAAATGCAACAGATACAACTGGTATCAAATACATTGTTCATAAAGAAACGTTACTAACTAATTTACAATATATTACATTATTCTAACATCTTTTACAAACTAGGTGATACAATCAAAACTAGCTCTTCAACTACTTTACTTCTAACTCAAATGCACACAGCATCGATCACAATCCAAACATGTAACACATAAGCAATCTAATCCACCTTTATGATTACCTGAAAAGCATGTTTAAAGACAGCTCAACTACGAATAGTTGGTGAGTTTCATAAGTTTTAACGAAATCAGTTTTGCGTACCACACAGTCATAGTTTTTATGTACGCACGTATGTAAAAATGTATTTACGTTTGTATATATGTGTACAGTCGTATCCTTGTGTGTACATATGCAAACATGTAAGTTTATAATATGAGTTTGAAATTACGATAAAATCGTGGATGTTTGTTCGTATTGCGTATTTCCATTTTCCATGTTTAATCAACCACTGTGGCCCCCCTTCCACCCACAATAGTCCCACGTAAAATCAACCACTGTGGCCCCCTTCCGCCCACAACGGTTCCGCGTAACATCAACCACTGTGGCTCCCCTTCCGCCCACATCAGTTCCACGTAAACTCAAACATTACACAGTGTACACACAATAATTAGTATTTTCTACACATAGTATTTCCTACGCCTATTCACATAGCATGTGTATAGACACACATACATATATAGTATTTATCATGTATCACCGAACACTTTGGCTCCCCATTCGCCCACAATACGCATAATCACATTATTTTCTTAACATTCATGTCATAATCAAGTTAGTTTGTTTCGTTGCAGCAGAGCTTGGCTCATAGGCCATACTCAACTTTAGCGTATTAAGTTGCAGCAAAATTTGGCTCATAGGCCATACTCAACTTTAGTTTATTAAGTTGCAGCAGCACTTGGCTCATAGGCCATACTCAACTTTAGTTTATTAAGTTGTAGCAGAACTTGGCTCATAGGCCATACTCAACTTTAGTTTATTAAGTTGCAGCAGGACTTGGCTCATAGGCCTTACTCAACTTTAGTTTGGTACTATTGTGGCCCCCCTTCCACCCACAATAGCCCCATGGTCATCACAGACCACGTCATTCACCCATGGCCGTTACAGATCACGTTATTCACCCATGGCCGTTACAGACCACGTTATTCACCCATGACCGTTAAAAACCACGTTATTCACCCATGGCCGTTACAGACCACGTTATTTTTAACAGTACACAACATATTTGTATAAAGGTGTTGTCATATGTAATTTCGTTATGTTTTGGTATTCGTACCATATTCAATTAATTTGTCATTCAAGAATCCTATTCACCATTCATTTGCACGCAATCAGTCGTTATGTTTTTAGGGACTTTTTGTATGTAAACGTTCAGACAATTCATATCCTGAACCATTTCCAGGTAGATAACATATATAAATATGCTTTTCACCCCTAAAAAGTTCGTACACAGTTTGAAAAGAGGGGTCATGAAACTCACGGTTTTGTAGGCACTCAGTACGAGGTCAGCTCGGGGTTCGTTTCCCTTGCTATCATTTAGTCCCTATAATTAATATTATAATAATATTAATATTTTAATATTATTATAATCCTCATACTATACTGGGTTATATAGCTAATCTGGGTATAGCTGTTACACCCAGAAAGTGTCAGTAGGTTTAGAATGTGATGTTGTTCAATATCTAATATTTAAAATCGAACTTGGCTTAGTTTCCCTGTTTCACCAGCTGGGCCAAGTTGCTCGTTTACGTGTTTGGAAAACAGTTATGGGGATGTAAGATTGGGTAAATGTGTTGATTGATAAAATGATTAAGTTATAGAGAAAGATCACAATTTGGGGGGTCTGGATTCGTTACGGGGCTCGTTTCCGTTTATTCAGTATGATTTTGAGAAAACGCACACAATCTATCCAAATTGTCCGACTTTTCTCACAAAAAGTTTGTTTTTACATAATTAATCCGAAAATATGCTTCTTGATCGTTGTTGATGTTATGATATTCCAACAAGTTCGTTAATCACGAACTTGCCGGTTTTTGTCAGAATTGAAATTTGTTTAATCTTCAAATTAGCATAATTAATTATCCGTTAATCATTAGATCATGATAATTTAGAAACTTATCAAATATAATATGTAGACTTTTATTAAAAATTGTCTAGAATTATTTACTGATTTATAAAATTATAAAACATCATTTTATATGCTATATTTAGCCCGAACATTATCCGTTTATACCAAATGATTTCTGAAAAATCCGCCAAAATTCCTGCGTGACTAAAACACTTCCCAAAATAACCTGTAACAATTCCAGAAGCTAACAATCTTGCCGAAAACAATTTTGAGCCAAAAACGGCTATGAAAATCCGAATAAACGCGAATCCACAAAACATACTTAGGTTTTTCCAAATAACCCCAAATTTCATATGTAATAATAATATATCAAATCTGAGTTTGCCACAAAATATCATAATTTTTCAAGCATTATAACTCTTTTTCCCAAATAAACGCCCTAATTCGGTAATAAATTCGCCAAATATTCTAGGATGGTCGAAAAATTACCAAATTTGAACAACGACTCACTGATATGGTCCCTGATGTCCCTGAAAAATTTCATGACCTAAAAATATGAACATCACAATCGAATCCTAAACAGTCCGTAATCGAGTGTTTCGGCATTAACTTTGCGGTTTTCGTTCGTTTTCGCTCTCTTAATCAAGTTTACGGGTTCTCGTGCTTCTATATAAGCTAAGTACAGGTCCTATATCACAAACCAAGCATACATCATCAACATAACAGCCTTGGAAGCTAGGGTTTCGGTTAGGGCTTTAAACCGAACTTTTGAACCGTAAAAATGTCGTGTAAACCCTCTAATCCATGTTTATGGCCAAAAAAAGAGTATGATTCTGATTTCTAACCATTTTCACCATCAAAGTATAATTTTGGATCATTTTGAAGAGTTTTACATCCTTATGCAAAAACCATGTTTAAACAAGTTTAATTTGATCAAAAATTGATTGTTACCTTGTGTTTTGGGCTGGTACTATTGAAGGGCAGGAAGAACAGGTTCTAGTTCTGGAATTTTTGTGAAAATATCTTTAGATGTTATCTTATTTAGCAAGATATTTCCAAATGGGTGGACTTTTCAACAATGGCGGGCCGGAAGCTTTAGGCCCCCGTTGGCCCCAATTTGGCCCATTTGCCTCGTTTTTCATGACCGAATGTGAAATCCCGAGTGCAAATTTATTTCAGGTTCGGTTTTTGGCACGAAAAATATATCGGGTACGACAAACAGTGCAAAAACGAGTGTTTTTCGGCTAATTTATTGTAAATTTAGAAAAACATACTATTTGTTTGTAAAAATTGAAAATAATTTCACGGATCGGTTAAAACTTTCCCACTAAGTGTTGTGTAAGTCTTTTTCAGCTTAACGGATGATACAATGCTTGTTTTGTAACTCTCTTTTGCGTTTAAATCCATAGCGGGTAGTTAAACAAGCATGTTTTCGTTTAACTTATTTGCTATCGTACTAAGGCCTTAATATCAATATGTTGGCTTGTAATAGACGTAAATCACTTATAGATGGCCCCTCGGGATATCTGGGTCATAACCAGACCCGTTCGGTTAATCATTTGCTTGCTACGCAATAAGTGGTTAATCTCTTATTCGATAAATGAATACTAAGGCACATTCAATTTTGTCACGAATGTCACATTTGGCCTCCCTAGTCACGCAGTACGGCGTGCTCCTTTTTATTTTTTTTTCAATTGCTGGTCCGGTCTGGTTCAATCCCAATTTGTTCTGGTTCTCGGGTTTAGCTCATTTCTTCTCGTTTCTTGCTCTTTTCAACCGTGTTTAACGCACGAGGCCTATAAAATATTATTAAGTTAGTAGTATACACATTTTAAACGAAAACAAACTAAAAACAATTAAAAACGAAAAAACTACACGAGGGAAATCATGTGTATTTTGCATTATATCAATAACATTTTATTTTCATCAACACACATACATATATGTATATATAATATATATATATATAATGTTTATTATAAGATTACATAATATTGATTTCTTATTTATAATATTCTTTTAGTTGAAAATATAAATTGAGATACTATAAACGGGAATACTTAGTTATCAAACATAAATACCCAATAATAATAATTATTATAATGTTAATACTAATAATAATAATAAATGGTATAATATTATTAAATAAATAATTATTAAATAAAATGATCTAAACCCTAAAAAACTCCAAATCTTTCAAACCAATTATAAACCGCAATATTGAAGATCAAACTAATAACACCCCATCAAACCTCAACTACGTTATATGTCTTAGTAATTTTTCTTCGTTTATTAATACTATCGTTCACAAATAGGACCTTTTATTGACGTATCCCAAGAAGCGTGACAAAGCCTATATTAACCCTTTATCACCGTTTCACCTTCATTAATCCATTCGATAAGGTGAGTAATTCACATCCCTTTTTTACCGTTTACATATTTTAGGGGCATTATGCATTCACAAGTATTTAATCTCATTTTAATTATACAATTCCACTATATGCGTTAACGTGAAATTATTCAATTAGCTGATACGTGCAAATGTGATTATGTGTTTATTGTGATTTATGGTATCTCATCCTCAATAGTATGTTCATACGCCGTCGTAGTAGCTCGTTATCAATGTGATTCAGGTGAAAATACAACTTTTATTATTGTAACATTCGTTACTTTTCAAACCCGAAAACCCCACCCATTTTAAATTTTCGGTTTTATTTATAAAGATATATATATATATATAGGGGTGGGTTCTAGTGAAAACTCCTCTTAAAGAGAAAACTTAAAAACTCCTAAAAACTTCTAAAAAACTATTTTTAACTTTTAAAGAATTTTTTTTTGAAGTTTCTTTTCCCATTATTCTTATATGTTGTTATTGGTTCAAAAAAAAAAAACTTGTCGGTAGCCTCGTCGGTATAGTGCGCATGTGTAATAGTGTGTATTGCATAAAGGCAAAAGTGTTTGTATTGCATAGAATACAACACTATTGCACATATTTGATACACACTATTGTATATATGCAATATAAGACTAATACACACATCGAATACACATTAGTACGTATATGTAATACAACATTAACGCACATGTGCACCACATCGACTTTTATTTTATTATTATTATTTTTTCATATAATACAACACTACTACACATATACAATACACTAATATTGAATATATGCAATAAAACACTATTAAACTAAAAAATACATAGTAATACTCATGTGTAATACAACGGTATCGCACAGTAATACGTATGTGCATTACATCGGGTTTTTTTTATTTTTTTTATATTTTTCGAGTGAAATATAAGAAAATATAAGAATAATGGCTAAAACATAATTTTGAAAATATTTTTTTTATTTTTAATTAAAAATAATTCTTTAGGAGTTTTTTAGTTTTCTCTCTAAATGTGAGTTTTCTCTTGATCCTCTCCCTATATATATATATATATATATATATATATATGTATGTATGTATGTATGTATGTATGTATGTATGTATATAATATTTATATATATCTCAAGTTTCGTTTAATGTATTTTATATTCGTCGCTTTTTATTGAATTTCGTGTTCATTATTCTTCATTAATATTATATTCCTGATGAGTTACGTTTATCATTCGTTCTATTCCTTTTAATTTTATTCAATTCACGAAACTCCGGGATTTAAAGTGTTTAATAAAGTTAAACAATGCGTAAACTTCGTGGGTGTAATATGTTAATTATCCAAGTTTATAACTCCTTGTAACATTTATAACTTCTACTCCAATACAAATACATTCTAAAGTTCAAAGTCTAAAAGTTAAATAATATCTATTTTCAATCTTAAAATAGCTTGTAAGTTAAGGGACTGATTTATAAATATATTTCAAATCTTGTTTTAATAACTATATGAAACATGGAGGGTTAAAAATGTTAATTAAGTTTAAAATATAATATTTTATTTAAACCCAACACCCCTACCCCCCATCATCCCCTTGTTTTTCCGATCAATCCCGCCGGCGACGCAACAAGTAATAACGATCAACATTAATCGGCCGTAAAAATGATCAATCGATGGTTAAATCACAACCCCAACGGCCGGACATTAAACTAAAACGCAATAACAAACCTTTCCAAACGCGTCAATTGGGATTATAAATAGAACCTTACCCACCATCTAAACTTGTCTGCAACACTCTTTTTAATCATAAGACTCTCCTTAATCACGAATTACTCCTTCAAGGTTCGTTTTTCCGGCAACCATCGTTCACCATCAATCCGTATCAATTGTAGGTATTTGATATATGTTTCTAATCGTTTTTCAATGCCAAAAAAAACCCCTAACATTAATTTAACAAACACGGAACGAATCTAACAAATTAGAAACCTAAGGTTTATAAGGAAGAAGACAATCTTGTATGTTTGTTTATATACTTTTGTTTTTGTTCTTAAATCAAATATCAAGCTTAGTCCAACTGGTTAGAACATGTTAGTCTGGATCTTAAGACCCGGGTTGGAACCCGGGTCAGAGCATTTTTTTTGTGTTTTATTTTTTTATATATACTATTAATCATTTAAATTGTTTATAATTATTATAAACCTTTTTAATTAAATACAACTATTATAAATTAATAAGAATTAATTATAAATTATATTTTGTCATCTTCACATAAAAACTAACTTTTTTATATTTGTTGAGTGTCGTGAAACCCGTTAATATTATTTTAAAATTCTGTATCGTTAACTTTGCTTCGTTAACTTTAAAGATACGTTATCAAAATTTTTTCGATCTAAAATTCAACTTTTAAAACCAGTGTTCCGATAAATAAATAATTCTCATTTTAGTAATAAACTCCTAATTAAATAATACTAAAAATAATAGCAAACTCATTAAAATTCGGTTAAGGATTAAAATAATATTATAATGCCATAAAATATAAAAAATATATATTAAAATAATGCTTAAAACCTAAAACAAACCTAGTCCGTGATTTTTGTATCTTCGTTACTACTTATAGTTCATGAGATTCAACTGCTTCAGTTTCGTTATTGTGCTTTCGGTTTATATTTCAAGTTATCTTCGATTTTGAGGTGAGTTTCTCACACCCCATATTTAACGCTTTTATACGTTTTGGGGTAGCATATATATATTCTATCTATACAATGGTTTATCGAGTCATTTACAAAACTGCGATTCATATAATGGACTTGTGTGTTTACTTGATTACTTGCTCGGAATTACTTGCTCATGGTTGCCTCAACAAGTATGATCGCATGCCCCCCTTTGGACTCGGGACCATTTTGTTATGAGTGAAAAAGGGACCCCCGATCCGAGTACGTTGGTTGTTACCAACTGGAAAGGACTTTGCATGCGCTTTGGTTACACTTATTCATGGAATTGCATGGCTTTTACATAAGTATATAAAACTTGTGTGAACTCACCAACTATTCAGTTAGTTGCCCGTATTTTATATATATGCTATAAGTACCGTTATTAGAGGATGAAGCTCGATGAAGACACTAGACTTAGGATATTTAAACAAATGGACAAAATGTTTAGTTGTATTTATATTTTCCTTGTATTTCTTGTTTCAAACTTGTGTACTTGACTTGTAAATTAATTAATGATAATATTGTCACTTAATAATGTCACATGTGTTTTGAACAATCTATACGTCACACTCGGGTGTTTCCGCTTAAGCAGGGGTGTTAAAGATTGGTATCAGAGCCGTGACTATAAGATAGGACACTAGATAATTTATTATTGCAATGCTAGTTGTAATGATTCAAATTTATCACAAGGAATTGTCGTTTTAGTATTACATATATATATATATATATATATATATATATATATATATATATATATATATAGGGTAAGGATCCTAAGAGAACCGTTGGCAAATTGAGAACTTTGAGAACCATTTTGGACCACTAAAAAAACCTCTAAAAAAATATTTAAAAAATTATAAAATAAAAAAAACTGAAAAATTTTAAAAAAGTAAAAAAAAAAACAAAATTCTTATATTTCATTCTAGTTTCATTAAAAAAACAAAAAAAAACGAATTTCTTTTTCTTTTTAATTCGTATTATACCTATACACATATATATACTTTCTTTTAATCTGCAGTTACGTAATGTACACATATGTACATCGTCATTTACCTTAAATTATACATATGTGTATAGGAGAAAACATGTGTCTACATATTATACATATATGTATAATAAAAAAACCGATTTTTTTTCCTTTTTAATTCGTATTATACCTATACACATATGTATACTATCATTTAATCTCTAGTTATGTAATGTGCATATATGTACATTATCATTTACCTTAAATTATACATATGTGTATAGGAAAAAAAACATGTGTACATATATGTACATATTATACATATATGTATATGTATAATTTAGCTAAACCGAGAATTTTTTTTACATTTTTTTTAGAAACCGGGATGATAAATAATAACTTTGGTTTTTTTACTTTTTTTATTTTTGTGTTTTTTTTGTTTTATGATTTTTTTTATTTTTGGTTTTTTTGTGGTCCAAATGTTTCTCATAGTTCTCAATTCTCAAAAAGTTCTCACATGATCCTGATCCTATATATATATATATATATATACATGGGTGGATTCAAGTGAAAACTCCTCTTAAAGAGAAAACTTAAAAACTCCTAAAAAACTATTTTTAACTTTTTTAAAAAAAAAATTTTGAAGTTTCTTTTTTTTTCATTATTCTTATATGTTGTTATTGATTCCAAAAAAAATAAAAATAAAAACTTGTCGGTAACCTCGTCGGTGTAGTGCACATGTGTAATAGTGTGCATTGCATACATACAAAAGTGTTTAATTGCATAGAATTCAACACTATTTCACATATTTGATACACACTATTGTATATATATGCAATATAAGACTAATACGCACATCGAATACACATTAGTACGTATGTGTAACACAACATTAACGCACATGTGCACTACATCGACTTTTAATTCATTATTATTTTTTTTTCATACAATACAACACTACTACACATATACAATGCACATACATTGAATATATGCAATTAAACACTATTGAACTTAAAAATACATAGTAATACACATGTGCAATACAACGGTTTCGCACAGTAATACGTATGTGCATTACAGCGAGTTTTTTGTTTATTTTTTTTATATTTTTTTAATTTTTTAGAGTGAAGGGTAAGAAAGTATAAGAATAATGGCAAAAACAGAATTTTGAAAATATTTTTTTATTTTTAATTAAAAATAATTATTTAGGAGTTTTCAAGTTTTCTATCTGAATATGAGTTTTCTCTTGATCCTCTCCCTATATATATATATATATACATATGCTCAACTTTATGTTGACAAACCTATCTATTTTCACGCATGTAGCTATTTGGGATGAAGAAAGAAGTTAAAGAATAGTTGGACCTTGATGCATAACGAATAATGATGGATTTTATTTTAAATATTTATTGTAATGTTTATTACCTTTGAGACAATGTTTGTGCTTTGGGTACTAGATATATGAAACAAATAATTTAGATATTGACACGTGTAATTTACTTTAGTGTCTTTTGAGCTATGATACAATTATGTCGCACCGTAGCATGTTCTATCGTAGGTTGGGGTGTGACATATTGGTATCAGATCCGAAGATTATCCGAAGAGAGGTGGTTAGACGTAAGGTCCTAGTAGCATGCTTAGGGTCCCTATACGTGTTTCTTTATGTGCACCCTACTTGTTTAAATTTTGTGCATAGCTTAGCTTATTTAAATTATTTATCATATACAATTGTACACAACAACACACACTTATTCCGAGGCTATGACTCACCCCCAAAATTATTTTTAAAACTTTAGAACGATTTTTAATTGGGAACTTCCTTAAGAAATCCCATCTTTTAATTTCCCCTCTCCTTGAGGATGAGTCGTGTGACGAATATTTAGTAACTAGAGGGGGACACACTTGTTCACCGAACCCTTGACAGCAAGGCTTGCGAGCCTAAGGAAGTGCGGTGCATATAAATTCAATTAACCGTGAGACCTGGTTGCCTTCCTGGAGGGTTTGGTGAGGGTGTGATACCTATTAGGCCAAAGTTTATTACACCAAACGTTCACGAATCTACTACCCTCATTGTATCAATCGTGATCATGTGACGCTCACACTTTTTAATTTATAACCAATTAACGGTGATACGTGGCTAAACTCTATTTTTCCGTATTTTTTTTAGTTGAATGGGTGAATGAAGTATGCAAGTATGAGGTGGTTCCCGATTACTCCAACCATCTACCTCAACACCCCCTCACAACTCAATTTTAATCAATTTTGTTGAAGCTAATCCATGGTGATACATGGATATTTCAACAACAAATTTTTATGGTTTTTGATATTTTCATATTATTGGAAGAAACCATGGTGGTTCATGAAATCCTAACTAATAAATGAAACCCTATATTTCAATTTTAAGTTATGTTATTACATTTTTCCTCATAATGTTAAAGATGATAAAACTTTATACAATCAAGTCTCTTAAGAGATGAAATTCGCAACCTCAACCACAATCTCAACGTCAAATTGTTAAGAAAAATTCTCAAGTATAAATTTAACGAACTCATATATTTAAAATATATACCCAAGTCTCATAGGTTTTACACATTTTATCCTTGCAGTATGTCTTCCCGCCTCCTCAATCGTGCACATCGCGCCGACAACTCTGGCCGTAGCATGTCATCTCGCATTGCCAAAGGAATCGTGGAAGCCCTCCCGACACTCATTTCTCAACTCCAAAATGTGAATTCCACTGCTAATGCATCCGTGAACCCAAATACTTGCTCCTTCAAGAAATTCATAGACACTAACCTACCGATAACCTTGGGTCGAGGATGCTACCACCCTTCTCCAATGGTTCGAGCACATGGAAAGCGTGTTCCTCCATTGTGCGTGCCCGGAGGACAAAAATATCACTTTTCCTCAAGCGTTTTCAAATTCGGTGCTCTTAGTTGGTGGAATAGCAAAAAGTACTCCATTGGGGCTGAAGTGCCATGGCTTGTCCATGGGAGGATGAAAGAGCTCTTAAGGATCTAGATCTTGTGATGACATCGATGTTTGTTCTGATTGATCAATTCGTTATACGATTAGGCAATGTATACGTTAGTGTGTGAACTGTGTGTATTGAGAGGACAAATGGACAGAGTAACGAGAGGATTTTCGGAATAAAGAGAACTGTTACATTAATGATAATATTACAGGGTATATATAGGGGATGACCACATTCGTTAAGTTAACACTTAACGAATGTGTCATTCGTTACATTAACATATACGAATGAATACTTCGTTCGTTAACACACTTAAAACATAACGAATAGCTCTCATTCGTTATTTTATTCGTTAATCAAGGTTAACGAATGAGCTTACATTTAATACGAATGTGTTACATTCGTTACGCTTACATTAGAGCGAATGGCATTTTACATTAAAGCCCCTATACAAATAAACTATTACATTAATATCCTGATAAAGACCGAGACGTACAAAATATGTATCAACAAACTCCCCTTCGTCTCGAGCTCTTTATCTTTCATCTCTGAAACATCTTGGTCTTCTAGTCATTACAACTATGAATCTTGTATGCATAACAGACCCGTACAACTTTCTGAAACTGCATCGCACGTTCGTAGTCGCTTATGTTGGCAAACCCGATCTGACTTGTAAATAACGCATCATTGTCAGCCTCAAATAAGTTAACCAGCCACATCGGATCAATCACACGTATCGTCTTCGTGTTCGAACCATGACCGAATACAATAACCGCTTCACCTGTATGATTGTCGTAGTACCAATAATTAAACGAAGTGAATAGACTCTGAGGAAAGATCTTCATTGGAGCCCTCTTCATCGTCTTTAGCGGTTTCACTTGCAATATCTTCTTTCTCCGGCCTGTGCGTGTATCAATCTCATCAATGTACTTATGAGTCGGCACCTGCGGCTTGAAGAACTTGAAACTGAAACGGGTTTCATGTAATAACTGCTTATAGAACCACCTAACCCACTGATCGTTCCCACGATTCACGAACGAACGGTCTGTTTGCTAGTGTTCTCACATCCCATCTGGGCATAGATAAGATATCGTGTGGGCATTTGAAATAATAAATACCATGCTCCCACTTAACGATATATACCTTAAGTTTCGAATAAAACTGCCATGCAACCAAATCACCTTTTACATCTTTTGCAGGCTTGTAATTCTTCATTTGGTATGCCGATGCTCGAGCCTTGGCCAAATTCACTTACTCCTTTTCATAGTATCAAAAGGCCTCGATCATCCTATTCATTCTCTGCGTATCATGATCAAACATACCCTCTAAAGCACGTTTCTGTCTTCTTTCTTTTGCTGTGAGGTGACTTGTTTCGGCAACTTTATTCCACTTCTCAATCTCTTCACGTAAATGACGTTCTGCTGCATCAAAATGCTCAATAGTGAAAAATGGAATACCTGAGTCATTGTTGTTGTCGGAGTAGAACTCAGGGTACTTCTCAGCAGTAACGTCTTCGACTTCTACCTCATCAAAATCAGGCACATTCCCGTGTGGAATGCCTGTATTAGTAATTTCCTCTATCTTAATATCCACATCTACACTCTTACCCAACACATCCACCTCATCTTCATTTAGATCCAGAAGCAAGGCAATTTGTTCTTTTGTTAACGAATGATCAAGAAACTCACCTTCTTCGATCTCATCCTCATTTACCATACTATACACAACCCCATCCATTCCGACAAACAGAATCATATTAGCCTAAATAACATCAATCGGTTTGGCTCTCGTGTAGTCTTTGTATGACACAACCTGCAACTGACTATCTCCAGACCCACCACCAGCACTCGAATCAGTCTTATTACCCGCCGACGGTGCAGAACTGCCGCCCGGTTGCTGATCTACCCCACCACCTGTACCATCTTGATCATCTTCATCGTTCTTTAATTTTTTCAACTCATCGTCTTTACAAGTTAACTGAAGAATGATCTCATCCTGCGTAACACCCCGTAACCGCAGCGGAAACGTAAACGGGATGCAACAGACACCTCTGATATCAACCACATTGTTTATAAAGAAAACTGGATACATTAATATACTTCAAATTACATTATCTTGTATTTCATTACCGTCTAGGTGATACACACATCATACAATACGATACACAATTCTATTTGTTATAATGTATCCTAATATCCTGCACGCAAATCTTACACACATCAAGCACTTAGCACGTATGCAATCACTTCATCTTAATTGTACCTGAAAAGCATGTGAGAAAACGGGTCAACTACGAATAGTTGGTGAGTTTCACAATTTGAGTAAACCATGATAAATCCATATCAAAATATAATATTATCTGGGGACACTGTTAACCCAGTACTGTACTCATTCCGGGGGCAATGTTAACCCAGAATTACGATGTAATTATGCTGAGCCCACAAGTGAAACCTCTGACTATCACACACAACCCCCGTGGCATATCCCCCGCCCACGGGCCCGTGGCATATCCCCCGCCCACGGAACTGCCCCAAACCGCTATGTCTAACATTACATAGCAAAATAAATAACAACAAAATAGACATGTGCAACTGGCTGGGAAACATCAGCAAATCCATGCCGGACCAGTTGGGTTTGTCAAACCAATAGTACTATCCACACTCTACCGGCTTTCAGTTAATCACTCGTGTTCCGGGGCCTTAGAATGTTAGCAACTCAGACAATTACCATCTTAGTACATTTCCGTACGATTCCCGTACAATAAAATATATATATAAATCCACGCAAATCCATGCGTTCAGTATGTACTTAAACATTTCAGTAAAAACATGCTTCCGCCCCGAGAAAATATTCGAAAACAGTTCAGAAAAAAAGGGCTCGTGAAACTCACCTTAGCACATGCAAGCAGGTAACAACAATCATTATCAGTTAACACGTCCAATCTGTAATATGATCCCTACGATCGTTACTATACACTCATTATTAATATAACTTTAACCAAGTTAACCGGTACATCTGGGGACACTGTTAACCCAGCACTGTACCCGTTCTGGGGGCAATGTTAACCCAGAAACACTTCTCCGGACTCAGATTGTGATGTCGTTTAGAGTTCCATGGTCACAACTACTATTAGTTGTTTTTCTCGTTTTGCGTGCCTAGCACGGTTATCCGATTTTACGTTTCAAAAATGAGTTTGGTCACACACGACCCGAAAGTAGTGGTTGACTGATAATTTAATTAAAGTTGTGAGATTTGAGCTCGGTTTAGACGCCCCGATTGGCCGCGGGTCCCGTTTCCGTCTTTGACGTACCGGAAACTGTTAAATCGGACAAAAATTACTCAAATCATCCGAATTATTTTCGGATGATTTATTTTTACTTGTTTAACTCATTTATATGAAAATAGTTCATTTTTAGGGTTTTTATACACCAGTCAGCTCGCTTAAGCGAACTTCACCGGTTTACGCGTTTTAACTTTAAAAGTTTGATAATTAGCACAAATAATTACCCGTTTAATCTCGGATCTTGAAATTTTGCACAAACCACTCTTTGACAGTGTGGAATTTTATAAAAATATTTCAAGAATTAATTTTTATATTTAAAATTTATTTATCTATTTTTAAACACCATTTAAACACTAAATATGTCGTAAATACCAAACGATCTTAGAAAAATCCCAAATTTCTCCTGGATGTCCCCTACCATCCACAGAGTCCCCTGTAATTTTTTTCCAGAACCAAAATCTTCTTTTACATGCCATTTTCACTAAAACCGAGCTAGAAAACCCTAGAACTCGTTTAACCGAAAAGCCTACTTAGACTTCTCCAACGGACCTCAAATTTTGTGTGTGACTTATACATGATATAAAAAGCTTATCTGCAATTTTCCAGAATTTTTCATGATATTTAACTATTTTTCACCATTTTTGGCCAAAACCGAGCATTAAATTCACCAAATATTCATCCTTTGTCCAAAAATTACCAAAAATTCACAGAACTCTTATTTTCATGTGTAGAACATCCCTGTAAAATTTCATGACCTCACTCTAAACCATCAACAATCTGTCCCAAAACACATACACCGAACATAACCGAATATACCTTTCGTTTTCCGCCACTACAAGCTACAAACTCGTCTTTCCGCCTTATCTACCACTAAACACAGAGCCTACAAACAACATACCACAATACCAAGCAAGTTACACTCACGATCAAGCCATTTCTTTCATGGTTTCGGTTATGATTCCAAAAACAAAGATTTAACCGTAAAAATTCGTTTTTGATTCGTTTAACTCCTTTCTTGGACCAAGATCCCTTGTTTAACCCGTATACATCACTTGATCATGCAAGAATCGGTTTTCATCTTAGAAACCTCATTTTCTTGCAAATAAACTCAAGAAACGAAGATGGAAACGTGAATAACTCGATCATTACCTCGTTTTCCTTGCTAGAACTCTCGGTTTTTGGATGAAATTGTTGAGAGAAGATGAAGATTGTTGAAATGTTTTGATGAAAAAAGAAATAAGGGCTTGGGGTAACACCCCTAAGTCCGATCGGTTTGGTTAGGGGGGTGGGGTGGGACCCACCTCTCCATTCTAGGCCACATGTTTGGATTCTCGTAATCCGGATAATGTTTTGGATAATCTGGTTCAGTTCGTTTTTCGGTTAAATGTTTAATTCGGCTTAAAACGAGGCTAAAACGGTCGTTTTTCGGCTAAAAATGAAATTTATATAAAACCACTTTAAAAAACTTAAACCATGACTTCCATTAACTTAAAATACCATGTTATTAATTATCGCGCATCTTTTTCGGCTTGATCGATCATCTCTTGCTCGGTTTGGTATTAAAGGTTTCGTTTAATGTACCGACGTACCATTAAATCGAAATTCTTTTTCTGTGCTTTAATTCACTTATCCCGAAGCTTTAATACTTCGTAAACATCACTAAATATCATATATCTCGTCTATAATTGAACCCTCGATTCGTTCGGGTTTCAATGACTATCGATCGATTAATCGCATATTCAATACGATGAATTATATATTCACGTACGATCAATACAGTGAACCATGTATTCTCGTATAATTACCATGGTAACTCATGTACCCGACATTAAATATGACGTAACTATTGTCTACCGGTTAGGGTATACCGGGTTTCGTCGGAATCGTTACATCCTGTTTGTCCAATCTCTCCCCCTAAGCAGCAACAAGGGCTCGTAGTTCCCTGTTTTCCCTTTGAATGAATTGAACATGTCGATACATGTTCCGTTGCGCCAGCTCATGTGCAGCTCTGTCAGCTTCCATCTGTGTCTGTTGCAAGTGCAACAGATTCATCATATGAAACCATTGAGCTTGGGGAGCCATGTTGTAAAAGTTAGGATGAACTGGTTGCATTGGACCCTGAGGACGACTGAAAGTCATAAACGAATGCTCAGGTCTTGGCAACGATGTAGGTGTTGCAGGAGTTACTGGAGTAGCAGGTTGCGGTGTAGGCATACGAGCCAACACTGTCTGAAGAATGTCACCAAAAGCAGGATTTGGTCGTGCAGTAGTAATCAAGGTCATAGATGGAGGTACCGGAGACACTGGCATGTGAATCGGAGTCGATGACCTTGGAATCTGTGGAGGTGCAGGAGATGTGTGAATCGGATCTGAAAAAGATACATGAGGAGTTGAACGAACAAACGGTTGACTCGGAATCTCAATCCCTGAACCACGTCTAACCCGTTGTTTCTTTACTTTATCACTCTTCTCCACCATCGGCTCTTTCCCTTTACGGTTTACGTTTCTGCTCATAACTTATCTCAGCTTGTGGTCCTGGACCACCATCACCACCATCATCTCCACCATTTCCACCATCACCACCTTCACGTTCAGAATCGAAGTCATCATGAATCCAATGATCATTAGGCGGTGCAACATAATCAATATCCACCAAATGACCAATCAAACGTTTGAACTTTGGTCGATCTGCAAGACTATGACCTCGGTACGATCTCAAACGTCTCATTGTCTCGTCATCCATGTGCTTCAGCTTCAAAATATCATCTTGATCCTTAATCAAGTTCGGCTGTAGATCATTAATTATCACCTGTAGAAACCTTGGATACATTAAAAACTTAATGGCGGCTCGTCAAGTTTTCCTTCAAGTGATAATAAACCAATTCAGAGAAGTTGAATGATTTATTTAACACTAAGGCAACGAAAGCAGATTGAAGCATGGCTCGGCACTCATCAAATCCACCCTTACGACCTCCGAGACAGTGTATCAACACATGAAGCAAATACTTGTATTGTTCACACAAGTTTGCCTTGTTGTACATAGATCTACCCAAATCGCCATTATACTTTACTCGGATGAATAACCCTCTAATCAAATCCTTCTCGAACTCGCATGGATCGTCAATCGTATCAATAAAGCTCAACGAGTCTCGAATCACTTTAACATCGATTACCACTTGTTTTTTTTGAATTATGGACTCTATCTGATTCTCGGCTTCATTTAATCTAGCAGTATCCCAGAAAGCACGTATAATCTTCTGATAAACCACAGTGCGAGTAGATATGGCCTTGTAAATTCTCGAACGAGTCAAGAAGCTGATCATTCCGCCAAAGATAGGTGTATCATTAAATTTTGGCTCGAGATAGGCACAAATATTATGGCTTTCATTCCATGACAATAGTACAAGTGCTTGTTCAGGTTCAGCTTGAGCAGGCCTAGCTTCCAGGTTTTGCTCGGGAGCAGGATTCTGAATGTTTTCGTCAGCCATTTCTGTTGAAATCAAAAATAAACATGAGAACAATATTTAAAGATTAAATTCCAAATAACGAATGACAATCTCATTCGTTAAGAGATTTAAAACGAATGAGACATTTGTTATACATTAAAAGATAACATTCGTTACCCGTAACGAATCAAACCTATTCATTGATTTATGTCATACGAATCAAAGATTGAATCTTTAACGAATCAAACTAATTCGTTATTATAATTCGTTATATTCATCCGTTAACAAATCATATGCTCATTCGTTAACAAGTTAAATGAATATACCTATCATTCGTTAACATTTAACGAATCAATCCTAATTATCACGTTGACAATTCAGAGTCAAATTATTGACATGATTTTGACTTAAAGAAGTCAAAAACGACGAACATCATCGTCTGAATCATGCAATTCTGATAACATTTAACAACTAATCCCAATAACAAGTATCGATAATCGATTTCATTCACACATATATCATATCTGCTCGAGAATCTATCCGATAATCTTTTTAATCATTGTTAACTGTCCGGTTAACATGCATTGAATAACTAAACCAATTAACCCATAATTATCCAATGAAATTCTACACAAATCACATCATTGTCATCATACCTGCAGAACACGATGATATCAGTTAATCGGTGTAATATTGAGTGTATGAATTCTGGAAAAATTTTGCAAGAGGTTCTCTTAGCTGACGATGAAATAGGAATAAGGCGAATGAACCGTCATTCGTCTGTCCTTGGGATTATAAACCCCAATAATTTCACGCAATCCGAGGTCATTCGTTCAAATTTGAACTAACGAATGGCCTCATTCGTTAACTTATTAATCCTGATTCGTCAATCCTTTTAGACGAATAAGGATTCATTCGTTAAAATTTAACGAATATACGTTATTCGTTAACGTTTCTAACGAATGTAAGTGTCATTCGTTAAAATCTTAATGAATATACATTAAAATTCATTCCATTCGTTAATGGTTACACGAATGACTTCCATTCGTTATGCACAACGGAAGCGAATGTCTTTCTAACGAATGAGATACCTCATTCGTTAATCTTTAAATAACGAAAGGCTTGACATTCGTTAAACCAATTAACTAATCATCAAATATCCTTAGCGAATGAGACAAATATCTCATTAAGGATTTGAATAATATTAAAATCCAATTAGGGTTTTAATAAAATAATACATTAATTAATCAAATCCTATTAGGATTTTGATTTTATACATTAAGATACACGATCAATTCAAGATCGGTAGTGTTTAAATTAAAACAGATTTTTACGTTAAATTACAACGAATACCAATTGTAAATACATTAAGATACCCGATTAACTTAAAACTTTTGGGGATCAATCCTTTTCTTTTTCTTTTGATTTATTCGCTAGCTTGGTAAATTGAAATTAATGCAGAAATGAAAAAGAAAGTAAAATCTTTTTGGATTTTCGAAAATTTTCAAAGGACAAATAACGAAAAACATTAAACAACTAAGCTATCAAAGCAGTACATATTTTTGTGAGTTGAGCAGGGAATCATATTGACGAAAATGTGACTAAGTAACACTTCAATTTCGATGATTATCATACACGTAACCCAACGATGATTGCAGATATAATTATCCTTTTAAATTTTCACAGACTTGTCGGAAACTTTACGATATGCTTTAATTTGGTTCAATTAGGCACGAAAACCTTACGTGGACCCCATCAATCAGATAGAATATCGATCTCGGGAATGGCGCTATGGAGCACCTGGTAAACCTCGTCGACGATAGCCGCGCGCATAGCAGGATCTAAGGCGGGGTTATCCCCCTCCTCAAGAATCGGGGTCTCCTCCCGCTGGGGAGTAGGAATCTCTCTCTCGGCTTCGGCACGTGGCTTACGACCACGGCCGCGAACACTAGGACCACCTCTCTTAGCAGCTCGAGTATTAACCATGACTTATCCATACAAAGACAGAATTTTAACACGGTCAAGTACAAGTGGTAATTAGAACATGTAAGGTAAGGGTAAACTGCTAATGACGTTGATCAAGTGTAATTAGTCGTTTACTTTACCCGCCCATCCTAACGACCCCCTGCCCCTAACCACGTTAGCCTTCTATCTAACACTTAAACAGTTAATCACATACCGGGAACTTTTAAATTTAAAGGATGACTAAATAATAAAAGGTTACCTCTTGGCGTGCAGCTACTCACGGTGGGCATACTGGTCTCTTTTCTTACAGTTCTAGTCCAAGCATTCGGGGATGCTCGGATCCCTCGAACCATGGCTCTGATACCAACTTGTAAGGCCCCGATCCCTGGGAACCCCACAATTGGTATTCATTCATGACACTTGTAAAAATAATTAAACTAAAAAAAACAATTCTTTGCATTAAAATAACATCACAGAGTATAATTCGGCGGAAAACGTAAATAAATGAATGAGTTCCCAAAACCTGGGGATTTAACCCCAAAACCAAAATTAAGTATAACTTTTATAAGTCTTTTGAAATAAAATATTCATAAACAATTCTTCATTCAAGTATGCCATTCACCGTCCAAGTAGCTCCGTGCACGTCCAAGCGATTAGGCATTCTCTTCCTAACCTGAAATCTCACACTAACATGCACACAAAGTCAGCTTAAGCTGAGTGAGTTCAAGTTTTAAATAAGTAGCAAAAGTCTTAATAATCATTCCAACGGTTTTAAAACAGCAACCGGAAGTACATCGGTTAGGTCACCACATTCAATAAATAGTCATTCTTACGTATGAGCATCTCTATACGTGCATTCCTATATATATGAATATATATATATAACATTCAATAATAACATTCAGGGCCGAGAAAACGTACAACCCAAACACGTAACATTCGGCGCATGCAAACACAAAGTAGGCATACGCAACATTCAGTAGTCGAGACGACTACAACATTCGCCAAATATTGGCCATTCTAAATATATATAAATATATATATATACATACACATTCTATAACATTCCAAGGCCTACCAATACTAGCAAGCCTATGTAAAACCATTTAAAACATTTCATCAAGTGAGAAAACATTTAGGTGTGCATGCTAGCCCAAAACTTAAAAAGAGTTAAACGGGGCATCAAGAACTCACCTGAAATCAATCGAACACCTGCAACGAGCTAGGAAATCCTTAAGTGCACAATCACAAGTAAGGGCCTGTAAAGTATACACAACGTGTTACTAAGCTAGACCGTAAGAACACTCTTGACTAATGGGCCATTCAAGCCCAACAACTTGGCCCAAGGCCCAACACTTGGCCCAAGGCCCAACAACTTGGCCCAAGGCCCAACAACTTGCAATTAACCAAATCCACCCTACGATTAAGGTCGGGGCTAACCATGATGCACCACTCACCTGTCAGCAATCAAATCGAGTCGAATACGCGCGTAATGAACCATAAAACAAATTGTTAAACGAATTAGCCCCAAATGGGCCAAATTCCCATTTTAATCCTTTCATTCATCACAATTAAGTCACCCGAGTTGATAGGGTTGACAGTTCATTTTTACAACTCTCAATTTAACATTTAAACGAAAATTCGTGCACCGCCGACTCGATTGACCAAGCACCAACCAAAACAGCCCCGAGCATCAAAAAAATAATTTTCCCACATCCCTTAGACTCCCCTAGAGCCGTACAAACTGATTCGGTTGGTCATCCAACCGATTAACGCATCAAACTCAAGAATTTGCAATTCTACACCCGATAAACCCTAGTTTTCGAACTAAAATCGATTGACCGACCTAAACACCTCCAATGGCTACGAAATTTTAATATGATGTAAATGCCATACCTGGGCATCTTTCTACACCGGAAACTCTAATTTTTATCCACGGGAAGTGGGTCAATTACACCTTGGCCGAAAATCTGTCTAATGAGAAGTATCAGCAAAATTAAGCATCAAAACGATTAGGGGTGAACAAAAAGAGTATTGGGGATTGTAGTACATACCTTGAACTACTTCTAGGAGCTTGGAATTGATCAAAAAGTCGAAGTAATGAAGGGGGGAGGGTTGTAATCAGCCGATCGCAGCAGCAGCTAGGGTAGGGGTTTAGGGTTTTTTGTTTATTGTAATATTATAAAACATTTTCATTCTAGCCCCCGGAATTTAATAATAATGCAACTTGGAAGAAATGTTAAGCGATTAGACGTACCGGGATGACGTAAAGGCTTTCGAAAAACGTCGGATAAATCCCGAGAATTATACATACTCTATAAGCTTTAGTTCTTGAAACCGGAATTAACGGGCGTTACAGAATTAGGGTTGAGGATTACCTTAAAAGTTGAAGACGGATGGATTCCAAATGAATTCCAACTGAGAAGATATTGGCCAATGGATATTGAGGGAGTTGTTAGGGTTAAGACTGAAGAATGGAACTGAGTTTGACAGAGTTTGCTTGTTTAGAGAACCCGAGATCTGTGAATTGAATTTTAATTTGAAATTTGAATGAATGAAATGGAAAAAAAAATTACCAATATGCCACGTGGCAATTTGAAGACATGTGGCGAAAGGAAAGAGGATTCACTCTTTATTATATAGGTAGATTTATCTATTTCATTAAAATTAACTACTTAATTTACATTTTTACTGTTAATTGACTAACTAAACAGCTATTTACATATTTCCCATTCTTTAAGGTGTGCAAAAAGATCTTAATCCGAATTATTCGAAACTCCGAATGCGAATTATCCGAAAATTCGGATATTGGAGATTTTTGGTATCCAAATTTTCGGATTCGGATAATGTTTTTAAAAAAATTCGGATAATTCGAATATCCTTATATTCGAAATGCTTTTTTTAATATATTATCTAATAAGTATTTGTTAGATTTCAAAGTTCAGACCTCAGAGTTTAACCCCGATCCCGTCTGTTCCCAATATCGGCCTCTCACACCAGTTATTCATTGACTGAGAATTAATATGCCATAATAAAACCAATGTTGAATACAAAAGAAAGTCGAAGTATCTGAACCATATATAGTTTCAAAAGATCAGTTTGTTGACTTCCTTAATGAACTAATAAAATTGATAAGGGTAAAAGGGTAATTTCATTCTAGAAGAGGAAATTTTTAATTATAATTTTAACATTAAAGAAATATGTAAATAAGAGGCTTAAGGAAAGGATATTAGGTAAAAATCCCTTTAAGAATCAACACATGTTAGCATTAATCCGATAGACCGTTTACTGGTCTCGTTGTCTCAGCCTATCAGGTTTATGTGTTCAAGTGGGCGATTTGGATAATTTGGAAAGCACTGGTACCTTTGTGTGATGCTTGATTTAAAGTTAAAATTTGGTGTAAAGAACCGACATTTTAAAAGGGGATATAAACACTTGGTCCATATCAGGATTACAAGACAAAATTTTAACAAAGAAAGATATATGGTCAAGTATTAATTAGATATATTAATATCTCGTTAAAATTGAATCTTTATCTTCCTTAGTTATCACAATGACCCAAAATAAAGAGGACATTACAATTTCAAGCCATAAAAAACACGAAATACAATTGATGAAAAAAAATGAAAACTATTAAACCTGCTTAAGCCTATTCTTCTGAGGTGGGGAGTGAAGCATATGATCCAATAAACACATCGCCATAGATAAGTCCAGCTAGACCACCGCCGATAAGTGGTCCAACCCAGTAAACCCAGATTTGTGAAAAGTCTCCACTAGCCACAGCGGGTCCAAAAGAGCGTGCAGGATTCATTGAACCACCACTAAATGGACCAGCGGCCAAGATGTTAGCTCCAACAATGAAACCAATTGCAATAGGTGCAATGGTTCCAAGTGAGCCCTTTTTGGGATCAACTGCAGTCGCATAAACTGTATATACTAGAGCAAAGGTTATTATAATCTCAAATACCACTCCCTGAGTCATACTCACGCCATCAGCAACTCCATGAGTTGGAACAGTCTACAAAATAACAAAAAACCACATTTAATATTTTAATATTAAAAGGTTTAATCAATAAGAAGAAACATACATAAGAAACAAGTATCTGATAAAAATAAACGAGTCGTACCAATCCAGTGAGAAATTGAAGAAGGAACGAAGCAACAATGGCACCAAGCAATTGAAAAATCCAGTAAAATAAGCCGGTTATGATAGTGATATTACCACCAATGGCCAACCCAAATGTGACAGCTGGATTCAAATGGCCACCTGATATGTTGGCAGCAATTGAGACTCCAACAAATAATGCCAGACCATGAGCTATAGCAATAGCTACTAGACCAGTGGGGTCTAATGGCCCATCAGTTCCGAGCTTACCTATAACGTTTCAAAACAAAAGTGATGTTTAACTGATTTGAATCTGTTATCTAAAAAACTTTTCCGTATATTAAATCATTCCAACACTAATAATTAAAAGTATATCATACTAAATATCAATTTAGTAAACTTGGTATATAAATACACCATGGTTAACTTATTGGAGTACATAAAATTTTATAAGCATGAAACTTTATGTGGTATTAGCAAAAACTAACCATAAACAACAGCTGATCCAACACCCGCAATAGCTGATCCAACACCCGCAAACACGAAAATAAGTGTAGCAATGAATTCCGCTAGATAAGACTTGAGTGAGCTGGCACTTAATGAATCACCAAAATCACCAAATAGCAGCTTCACCATTTTCAACGGTTTTATGATCGTATGAACTCAAAACTTGCTTAAAACTAAAACTTGTTAGGTCTTTTCCTTCACCAATGGTTATATAATGCCCGATTTGGAAAAAGAAGTATAAATAAAATATTGCATTTTTTAGCTATTGCTTGGAATCATTTTCTATGGCGGCTATTAAAAATATTTTGTTAAGAGAATAGTTGGAGGCCTAACATTTTAAATATTCTCATGATTATGAGTGGAGACAATAAACTAAATAATTAACAATAATTATATGGGTTAATGAAAATTATTATTGAAATTAAAAGAAACGAAGAAGACAAGATGAATTATGACTTATGGAATATATAATTGAAAGTGGACTCCAAATTATTGGAGGAGTTGGTTTCGTTTTTAAATTTCGAATAAAGTAACATGCGTCATCTAGAAGGTATGACTATAGTATGTATACATCCAAAACAAATGTGCAGGTGTAACCATTAGTGAATAGGGGGGATACGTATCAGGCAACATGCTGTAAATTACAATAAACAAATATAAACACCAACAAACATATTTTCTCATATGTCCGTTTGGGTTTATGTATGTTTGTTCGTTATATACTAAACAAGTAGAAACAAGAGTAAAGTGTATCGTACTTGGGATTTGTTCAATAATGCGATTTTCGTCTAAAAAGTTAATTTTTTGCATTTCAACCATCGAGGTTTCCCACTTCTTGCCAATTACATCCAAAATGTTAACTCCGTTAGTATTCATCGTTGACTCATGGGCAAAGTTTTCTTTTCATAAGATATGTAGGGACATTTTAGTCTTTTTACAAAAATTATAAATTAATGTTAAATAGAAAACTTTTATATACGTTTATACAACCAGTCACAATCACTAATGGCCACTACTGCACCACCGTCGGCCTACACCACCACCAACACCATCGCATCTCTTTTTTCTCTCCCTCCCTATCCCCTTACAGCAGCCAAATAACACATCCACCACTTCGACTCGATTTTCCAGCAATCACACCCAATTTGACGATTAAAAACAACCTAGCTAGCCCAACTCCGCCCGAATCCACTGCCTCCTCTTGAAACTCCTACCCACCGCTGCCGCCTGAACCCGCCACCACCACCAAAAACCTAGATCCAGCTCGAAACCCTAAACCACACCATTAGTTATGGCTTAGACGCCACTGCCAGAACAGAAAAACGAGCTCGAATCACACCAGTAGTGATGACCAAACTCGTTTGCAGGTGAAGAACATAGATGGTGGGGTAGTTCTTGGTGGTGGCTGGAGACTAGAAGGTTTTGGTGAGATTATTCGAACGATTTGCAGCGTAAGAGATTTCGGGATATTAATGGTGAATAGATTTGGGGTTGTGTAAATGATTTTGGGTGCAAGGATTAAGGGTTGATGATGGATTTGGGGAAGATTCCGTTTGAAAAGAAATATGTTTTGGAGAAGAAAGGATGGCAATGGAGAAGAAAGAGGGTAGTGCGGGACAGCGGGCTAGAATGCAACCCAAAATAAATAAATAAAAAGAAACATGTAAAATGACAACTTTGCCCTTGAGTTAACTATAAAAATTAACGAAGTTAATGATTTGGATGTAACTGGCAAGAAGTGTGAAACCTTGATGGTTCAGATGTAAAAAATAAACTTTTTGGACGAAAATCGCATTATTGATCAAACCTGAAGGCCGATTTTGACACTTTACTCTAGAAACAAACATCAAACAATTTAAATAAACAAATATAAAATGAAAATCCAAAAATTTAAACTAAACGTCAATATTTAGAATTAAAAATAAGTATAATCGTAATCAGTAATTTAATTATCATATTAAAAAAAAAAACGTTTAGAAAATTACAAACAATTCGGTAGTTCTCCATCATTCATTCTTATATATAAGTAGTCACGTGTTGCCACGGGTTAAGATTGGGGGTTATTAAACGACATAATGTGTATTAGCATTTATAACTCGATTGTTGCATAACTGTCATTTACAGTTAATCTAAACACTATTATTTTGGTGTAGGCGTTGCAAATTGTATTAGAGTTGTTACAAAAGATGAATATGTAAGATTTACCTGTCTACTAAACTTACCCGGATGAATAGACGAATTTTGCCTTGGTGTTCAATCACATTCCATTCTTTGGTCTAGTTAAAATAAGGTTTGACTTTTGAAGTGGGAAAACAATCTGGTTTGACTTTTGAATTCAAACTATTATCTAGATGTGGTTAATACCAGATTCGGTGGTTATAAAGTCTAACCCAACCTAATCAGTTGAGCTCGTTTAATAACGGATTTGGGCTAAAAATGTAATTTTTATATGGATTCATACAAAAACTGTCCAAATTGTTTTTCAATAGTTTATTATGGAGTAATTAGTATGTCAAGTTCGCTTTTAAGTTCGGCTCCTGCGGCCCAACGCTTCGTTTTTAGTAGGATTGGGTTTGCTATTCAGAAGGGGGTTGCGGCGCAGCTTGTTGCCCGTTTGCCTACCACTTTATTGTAATCGTTTTGATTTTAATGAGATGATCAATGGATATAATTTTTGAAACCAAATTTGTTTGCCGACCTGTAGAACATTATTAGATCTGACTAAAGTATGATAATAATTATGTATTCTTACCCTACAAACCTGTTTAGTTAAACGAGTCGTGCTCTAGTCGAAGTGGGTGGGTTGTGTTGACCCACAACACTATTTTCTCTTTCTTAAATATTTTATCTCACATTTTGACAACTCACATGACCCATCTTTCCCCAAAATTTCACAATCTTTTTTAAAACAATCAGTTTGTCAATATATTATGGAGAAAATCTGGTAGCATAACAATACATGGATAAAATATGGCACAGATCTCTATGAAAATTAACTAACTTAACCTGCATATAGGCTAGACACATTCGTTAGAGCTCATTCGTTAACATCACTAACGAATGAGCCTTTCCACTAGCGAATGGCCTCTCATTCGTTAAACCTATTTTTACGCATATTAATTGCAGGATGCTTATCTTGGATGGTTGAAGTTATTGAAGAACTTAGTTTATTTGGCTTTTAGGTTATTAAAATAAACAAGAGTATTTGATTTATTCGGTTATTTGTAATTTCTTTTGAATACCGTGTACTTGATTTGAATTTAATAAAATAATTAGATATTGTTACTAATATTGTATGTTAGTGCCTTGTAAGTTTACGCCCCGACATTTTCGCCGTATGTTGGGGTGTGACAACGCAGACTTTTAGGTCTGCAGAGTGTTTGTTTTCGGAAGACATTTCATTAAAAAAGTTTTGTGCGCCCCCTTCTTGTTACAGATCTGGACCAAGTGCTTCTAACATCTTCTAACCTCTTCCCCATCCCATATATGGCTTCTATTTCCTTAAGCCCTGGCAACTCCTCCAACCCTCGCCTCCACTGTCCCACCTCCGGCCACCCCCCACCTCCGCCACACCTCCAGTTTTTATCGTATTTTTGTTGATGTTTTTCTTTACTTTCTTCATGTATTGAATCCCATTTAATTTTATTTCAAGTGATCATATATATTATTATCATATGAGTTTTGGTCCATTAGAAACCGAATATTGTTTGGTTGTGTTTGTAAGTGTGGAGTTTACTTTTTACAAAAAGGTGTTATAAATTATTTTATTAAAAGAATATATGAACAACAAGAAACTACATATACAAACAAAATCGCAAGAGACCAAAGTCATGGACTCATGTTTTGGATGAGTAACTCACGCCCCAAAAATTATGGACTCATTGTTTGTAGGTAGAGAATATGGAATAAATTATTTAAAAAAATGTTATTGAGCTTTTATGAATATTATTTCTGTATTATTTTCAGTGTTTTTTGACTATTATTTAAATTTCAATGTTGAAGACCTTTTTTACGTTTAAAAAAATTAGTTTATTCAAAATTTTAGTTTACTTAACAGTCTACAGAAGTTAAAAAGACAAATAGTCTTCTTCTTGTAGAGTGCATAGGTTTAGTCCACTCATTCTTTTACAGATATCTGAATATGTAATCCGTAGACACATTTTACCTCTACAAAAACAAAGAGTACCTATTGGCCATGTAATCTAAAATAAATATATTTATTTTTTAAAAAACAAATGAAGGCATGTTTTATCAAGACTTAATTTAAAAATAGACAAAATTACAGAAATTATCTTTTATATTTGTACCTAATTTCATTATTGTTCTTTGTCTTAAAAATTAATTTGGTTTGTACTTTATGTTTCTAAATCCAACAACGCTTGTCCTTTGGCCCTAACCCCGTTTATTTATGTCGTTAAGTCTGGTCTTGTGAAGGTTATGTGGGGGTATAATAGTAATTTCACATCTAGTAAGTCTTTTAATCCTTTCTTAATACATACATACATAATACCCATTTAGCACCAGCCACCGTGTCACACCCTGTCGAGGCGGAAACGTTGGGCGAGACATAACATGGTTCATTGAGCATATGATTATTGCAAACACAAACATGCATTGGATACAAATTTAAGTTTAAAGTTTACAACCATAATATTTGTTTTCAAATGGACAATTGTTTAAATATTTCTCAAATATGACTATTAACAACTTGAGTTATACTAATAAATCTTCCAAAAGAGTATCCAAGACTCATATACTTATTTTTCCTAAGTTGATTACCCTTGCAGCAACACTTAATTTCCTGAAAAACATACTTAAAATAGGTCAACATAATAGTCCACAGGTAACACTTAATTTCCTGAAAAACATACTTAAAATAGGTCAACATAATAGTCCACAGGTTTTAGTTAATGTATAATACAAAACAACTGTTCATGTAAAACATAACAATTGTTAAGATAACCAAAACTTGTTAGGAGGATCCCTGAAGTCCAGCTGAAATTGCTTTACACCATTGACTTGTTATTTTACCTGATTGATGTAACTTCCTAATGTGGAAAGATGCTTTATTGTGATATTCGCAACAAAATCGAATATGCCTTAGTATTCGTTTATCGAATAAGCGATTAACCGCTTATTGCGTAACGAACAAACGAATAACCGAATGGGTCTGGTTATGACCTGGGTATCCCGGGAGGCCATCTATAAGTGATATAAGTTTAATATATGCTAACATGTCGGTATTAAGGTCTTAGTATGATAGCAAACTAGTTAAACGAAAACATGCTCGTTTAACTACCCGCTATGGATTTTAACGCGAAAGATAGTTACGAAACAAGCATTGTATCATCAGTTAAGCCGAAAAAGAGTTACCAAACACTTATTGGGGATGTTTTAAGCGATCCGTGAAAATATTTTTGATTTTTCAAACAAATAGTAGGTTTTTCTAAATTTACAATAAATTAGCCGAAAAACACTCGTTTTCGCACTATTTGTCGTATCCGATAAATTTTTCACGCCAAAAACCGGACCCGAAATAAATTTGGCTCGAGATTTCACTCATGGGCACGCAAATCGAGAGGAATGGATTAAAATGATGGCCCATGTGAGCCTTATTCTTTGCGGCCGCCAAAGTAAGGGTCAACCCCCCTTTCCTATATCTTCTAGTTTAAGCTCCTAATTATAATATTTAACAATTATTATAAAATTCATCAGCTGCTCCATGTTCTGGTCAGACGAAGCTCTGTAAAAACCAAGGTGAAAACATCATTTTGATCACTTTTTTAGTTCATTTATACATGTTTAAAACCATATAAACATAGTTTGATTACCAAAAATCATTCCTAACCATGAAAAAATCTTAAAAATGGTCCAAAAACATGTTTTGATCTTACACATGGTTAGGAATTAGAACCATGCTCTTTTTTTTTGCCATAAACACGGATTAGAGGGTTTAAACGACGTTTTTACGGTTCAAAAGTTCGGTTTGAAGCCCTAACCGAAACCCTAAGTTACAAGGCTGCTATGTTGATGATACATGCTTGGTTTGTGATATAGGGCTTACTTAGAAGCACAAGAACCCGGAAACTTGGATAAGAGAGCGAAAACGAACGAAAACCGCAAATGTAATGCCGAAATGCTCGATTACGGGCTGTTTAGGATTAGATTGTGATGTGCATATTTTTAGGTCATGAAATTTTTCAGGGACATCAGGGACCATATCATTGAGTCTCTGTTCAAATTTGGTAATTTTTTGACCATCCGAGAACATTTGGCGAATTTATTACCGAATTAGGGCGTTTATATAGCAAAAATAGTTAAAATGCTTGAACAATTATGAATTTTTGTGGGGAACTCAGATTTGATATATCATGATCACATATGAAATTTGGGGTCATTTGGAAAACCCTAGATATGTTTGGTGCATTTGCGTTTATTCGGATTTTCATAGCCGTTTTCGGCTCGAAAAGGTTTTTTTTTGGCTGATTGTTAGCTTTTGGAAAATTTCCAGATTGTTTTGTGGGGTATTCTGATCACTCAGGAATTTTGGCGGATTTTTCGGAAATCATTTGGTATAAACGGATGATTTTCGGGCTAAATATAGCATATAAAATGATTTTTTATAAATTTATAAATCAGCAAATAATTCCAGAAATATTTTTATAAAAATCTACATGTTTTATTTGATAAGTGTGTAAATTTTCATCTTCTAATGATTAGCGGATAATTAATTATGCAAATTTGAATATTAAATAAATTCAATTCTAACGAAAACCGGCAACTTCGTGATTAACGAACCTGTTTGAATATCGGAACATCAAAAACGATCAAGAAGCATATTTTCGGATAAATTATGAAAAAACAAAATTTTTGTGAGAAATCCGGACAATTTGGGTAGATTGTGAGCGTTTTTCTCCAACTCAAACTGAATAAACGGAAACGAGCCCCGTAACAAATTCAGACCCCTAAATTGTGATCTTTCTTTATTACTTAATCATTTCATCAACCAACACGTTTACCCAAGTTTACATTCCCATAAATGTTTTCCAAACGCATAAACAAACAACTTGGCCCAACGGGTGAAACGGGGAAACTAAACCAAGTTCGATTTTAAACATTAGACATTGAACAACATTACAATCTAAGCCTATTGACACTTTTTGGGGGTTACAGCCACACCCAGACTAGCTATACAGCCCAGCTTAGTATAAAGATTATATTTAAAATATTAATATTATTATAATATTAATTATAGGGACTAAGTGACAGCAAGGGAAACGAACCCCGAGCTGACCTCGCACAGAGTGCCTACAAAACCGTGAGTTTCATGACCCCTCTTTTCCAACTGTTTACGAACTTTTTGGGGTGAAAAGCATATTTATATACGTTCTCTATCTGAAAACGGTTCAAGTTATGTGAACGTTTACTTACAAAAAGTCCATACACAAATAATGATTGATTACGTGCGAATGAATGGTGAATAGTATTCTTGAATGAAAAATTAAGTGGATATGGTACGAATACCAAAACATAACGAAATTACACGTAACGATACGTTTATATAAACACGCTGTGCACTGTTAAACATGACAAGCTGGGTGAATAACGTGGTCTGTAACGGTCATGGGTGATTAACGTGGTCTGTAATGGCCATGGGTGAATAACGTGGTCTGTAAAGGCCATGGGTGAATAACGTGGTCTGTAACGGCCATAGGGAATAACGTGGTCTGTGACGGGCATGTGGATAACGTGGTCTGTAACGGCCATGGGGATAACGTGGGCAGTGAAGGCCACGAGGATATTGTGGGCGGAAGGGGGCCACAGTGTTTGGTGATACGTGATAAATACTATATATGTGCATAAATATATACACATGTGTGTCTATATACATTCTATGTGAATAGGTGTAAGGAATAATGTGGTGTAGGAAATAATAATTATTTGTGTATACACTGTGCGGAACCGTTGTGGGCAGAAGGGGGGCCACAGTGGTTGATGTTACGCGGAACCATTGTGGGGGGAAGGGGGGCCACAGTGGTTGATTTTACGTAGAACCGTTGAGGGCGGAAGGGGGCCACAGTGGTTGATTAAACACGGATTTTGGAAATACGTAATACAAACAAACAGTCACGATTTTATCGTAAATTCAAATTTATATTATAAACTTACATTCACGCATATGTACACATAAAGATACGGTTGTACATGTAACGAAAGTAAATACATTTTTATATACGTGCGTACATGCAAACTATGACTTTGTGGTACGCAGAACTGATTTCATTAAAACTTATGAAACTCACCAACTATTCGTAGTTGACATGTTTTTAAACAAGCTTTTCAGGTAATCAGAAAGGTGGAGTAGATTGCTTATGTGCTATCTGTTTGAGTTGTGATCGATGCTATGTAATATGTTACAAGCAGTCAAGTTAAAATGATGTGTAGACGGACTAGTTTTGATTGTGACACCTAGTTTGTAAAGAAGTTAGAACAATGTAATCTATTGCAAATTAGTTAGTAATGTTTATTTATTAACAATTTACTTGATACCAGTTGTATCTGTTGCATTTCCGTTTTATGCTTCTGTAATTCGCTTAACGGGGTGTGACAGAAGTTGGTATTTGAGCCATTGGTTATAAAGGATTAAGTTATCCCTTAGAATTCCTATAATATAACCGTAGGCTCGATTATCACTCGGAAAGTTAATAATGAGTAACGATAGATACCGATGGATGCCGGGATGAACTCGTAGTGCAAGTGACTTATTATGGTCCGGAATGTAATAACAGACTTGCTTGTATGAGGGAATTCGGGGAGAAGTCGCGGAACATACCGATAGGTAAAAATGGCAACATACGTGTATAAAAGTGATGTTGAGTATATATGTAGCCTGCATACGTGCTTATCTGAAAGGAGGTATATAGATACGTGTACGTACGGTACTATCGATAATATTGCGTCTCACCGTAACAAAATTATATTTGGATATATTTAGTATTAGTTCCTATTCTAACTAAAATTATATATTACCAAAATTAATATTATATTTTATTATAACTAATATTAAACCTATCCATAACAAATAAAATAATTAATTTCAGTATTGATTAATAATATCCTTCACATTGATCTAAACTATTGAAAAACGTTCTCTTATGACTAACTATTGCACCAAAGGATATCAAGATCGGGTAGCTTTATAACAAATGAGGAACCAGTGTTGCCTGTAAACGAGAATACGAGAACGTCTAAACGAGTTTAAGCTAAATCTGGTGATGTGACAGAACCAATAAGGGGCTTAATATGCAAGGCCCGGGAAAGAACCGTTGGAGGCGTGTCCTACAAAAAATGATTTCAAGAATGTATATATATACATATAATATCTCTCAGCCTGGTTCTAACCTTTATTTCATATACTCGTTCCTTTGACATTAATCTAAACTATTTTCCGATCACCCTTCCAATTCTGTTGTTCAAACACAAACACCATCACTGGGGAAAATACTTAATGATGAATCCAACTTATTGAATTATAAATATAATAACTACTTTATTGAGTCCCTAATTTTATAAACAGACCGCGACTACCAGCACATATAATTTATTAATGATATTTCAAAAAGAAATATTAATAATAATAATTTCTTTACATATAACCAGTACAACTAACTCTGATGAACCTCCCTAACTTGCAAACTCTTCGAACCATCTATGTACGAGAACCTCCAACCTCTCCTATATTTTTTCTATTTCAATTGGTTATTATAGGAGAGAAATCTCTTGCACATGAAATTGATGACATGCTTGACTGGAATGGGACATACTTACCCCACTAGTAAATTACCACTTTTAGTAAACCCAGCATGATTACGTGTACCGAATGACCTGGCGAAGGAGTATATTCTATAGTTATATTTAACAACCTCTAAGGGTCTAGTGGAATATACGAGTGCATTCCTGTAAGTGCAAGGATTTGGTGTCCGCAGCTGTTCGAATAGGATTGGGGTAGTTTAGTCTTTATGTTAATGTATAAAGGCTCATTCGCTAAGCATGTTTAGCGAATGAGACCTCATTCGTTAGAGACTAGGCTAATCATTAAGTTAGGATCCCGTTCGTTACTACAGTGTAACGAATGGTGGCTTAGTCGTTAAGGTATACCCATTCGCTAAGGGTGTTTAGCGAATGGGGCTATGGAAAGACCTTATTCGTTAACCTTGTTAACGAATGACAGGTCTCATTCGTTACTACAGTACTAGCGAATGAGATCAGCCTATAAATAGGCCTTCCATAGTGAAATGCATGAGAGATCGGTACCATATTTATGTTTATGTAACGTTACCATGCCGGATTCTCTCTAGACATCTTAATGTATTCATCCTCATCATAATGTATCGATCTCTATTAATGTATGAACACGATTCTAATGTATCGATTTGCGACTAGATCTTGGCTCGTATAACGTTTTTACAATTGGTATCAGAGCTGGAGGTTGCTCGTGATACGTCCAGTTTGTGTTCATCGGAGTATCGTTTTGATTTGATCAGAGTTGAACCAAATCAGTGGATAATCGGTGACTTAGATGTTATGTTCGTGTTCCTTATGTGATTCCGAAGCTGCGTAATGTATTTTGGTGGATTAACTGAGTGATTTGATGTTTCTGCCATGGATGCCATGGTTGAAGCTTTTAAGTTGCAGTTCAAAATTGATCATGATTATGTGTTTTATTGATGAAATTGGAGGTTAATTCAAGTTCCAGATGCAAATCCGAGTCTTCATGATGAATTTGAGTTGATGATTTGAAGATCTTATGTGGATTTGAATTTTCCATTGAAGACTTGCGTTTTCCGGCCACCGTAACTGTTTTTTTCCGGTGAAATACGGTTTTCAGGCTACAGTAATCACTTAACGACTCATTCGATAACTTAAGTACTCATTCGTTACGGAGTTTTAACGAATGAGCTCATTCGTTAAAGGGTTTAACGAATGTGAGCTTCATTCATTATGAGTGCTTATTCGCTATGAAGATGGACTCCATTCGCAATCAATACTCATTCGTTATTTTTTTTCTGACATTCGTCAGTTTCATAACGAATGTGAGTGTAACGAATGTGTTCCTATTCGTTCAAGATTTAACGAATGTGGAAGTTGGATTATTTATAACGAATGTGATTCATTCGTTCAAGGGTAACGAATGAGGAGTGTATTTGTTGATCTTAAAGTATTAAACCTCATTCGTCAACTGTTCAAACGAATGAAGGGTAAAAAAAAGGTATTTTCAGAAAATTTTCTTAAACGAAATTTTTCGGGGATATTTTAAATGTGCAGGATACTCTTAATAGCAAATTTTGGTGTTATATTTTCCGGCCGACTTTTCACACATATCGAGGGGCCGAGGGGGAGTAACCGACTAAGTTAACGAGAATTTTATTGAAGATTTTCGAACAATTGTTCAAGACCTTGCCTAACTTGTCAAGAAATGGGGGAGATAAAAATTTCAAAGAGGTTAATCGATTGGTATCTTCCTACGTTTGCAAGGATTTCTTGAAAAATTATTGTAATTCGGGTGGTAATATGTGATTGCAAAGCTATGTGTGACCGAGTTCAAGACGGTGTTTGTTCTTCGATTGTTGATTGATTTGTTCAAGATTGAAACCTGACTGTGTGGGATACGAGTGTCTGTACGTTTACTTCTTTCTGAGGGACTTTGATCCTGACTACGTTGGCTACGAGTATTCGGTGGATTGCTTAATTCTTGAATGGGTTGATTTGATTGAGGAATATACGGGTCTTGTCATCTGATTGAAGAATGTGATTGTTCGGTGTTGATTAACGAAGGTTGGAACTCTGAATCATATGCCCAAAGCATTAGCGCATCCAAGCGTATTGGTTGCCGAAGAGCTTCAAAGAGTTATATTTTGGGATAGATGTTATCGAGAGAGTGAAAACCGTTGTGAAAGATGTAGAATGATCGGGTTGTTCATGAAGATGTGTGACGAGGTTAAACGTAAAGATATTTTTACTTTACCAGTGCGACAGATAGCCAATGACTTGCTGCTAATTGATTCGTATGATCGACCCATATCATATGCCAGTTGGATGATCGGAATGATCACCTGGACATGCTTATTTGAGGGGGAGATCTGATACGAGTAGTTACAAGTTGTTGGTTACAAAGAGTTACAAAGAGTTGTTGGTTAAAGTATTCAACTTTAACGTATTCGTAGTTAATGTATTGGAGGATAAAGTATTGAAGACTAAAGTATTGGATGCTAAAGTATTGGAAGCATTCGACAGCTACGGAAAAGGGGGAGTCTGTAAGTGCACGGATTTGGTGTCCGCAACTGTTCGAATAAGATTGGGGTAGTTTAGTCTTTATGTTAATGTATAAAGGCTCATTCGCTAAGCATGTTTAGCGAATGAGACCTCATTCGTTAGAGACTAGGCTAATCATTAAGTTAGGAGCCCATTCATTACTACAGTGTAACGAATGGTGCCTTAGTTGTTAAGGTATACCCATTCGCTAAGGGTGTTTAGCGAATGAGGCTATGGAAAGACCTTATTCGTTAACCATGTTAACGAATGAGAGGTCTCATCCCTTACTACAGTACTAGCGAATGAGATCAGCCTATAAATATTTATGTTTATAGGCACCGATCTCTCATGCATTCCATAGTGAAATGCATAAGAGATCGGTGCCATATTTATAACGTTACCATGCCGGATTCTCTCTAGACATCCTAATGTATTCATCCTCATCATAATGTATCGATCTCTATTAATGTATGAACACGATTCTAACGTATCGATGTGCGACTAGATCTTGGCTCGTATAACATTTTTACAATTCCCAATATAACATACTGATTAAACACATAACGGCCAGATGCCTACGTACGAGAGGTATCAGACAAAAAACAATTACCCAATGAGGGGTTCGTACCGAGATAATTGTTGTGCAAGTGTGAAATGTTCATGATTGTATAGTGTGTACTTGGATAGATAAGGATAGTACGACGTTGTTGTATATAGCCTTCGATACCCCATGCAAGCATCTGGTAGTGTGCTATGTTGATATGGGTGACGAATTTGATATTTCATTACGAACACCTACCCTTACTGGGTTAAAATTACTTGTCATTAGGTGAAAACTTTCGATATATATACAAACTTTGGCCTTTGTTAGGCTAACTTTACATACTATCCTTAGTATATAGACTCGAGAACAGATCCGTGTAATACATACGTGTTAATTGAAATACCTGATTGCTTGTTAATGTGATTCCTTTTGTGATTAGTTGCGTAAGTAAATTTTGTTAATTGTGGGATAACTGGTTATTGTTATAGAATGGTCCTGAAGAAAGTAAACACGTTGTCTGAGGCAGATGTAGGCGAGATGATCGCTCAGCAACTACAAACAGTACTTCCGACTATAGTAGCACACAATTCGCTGCTGGTATTAATACAACTATGAATACAAATCAAGTGCCGAACACTAAAGCGGCCGTAAATACTAATCCCCCGACAAAAACTAATACAACCACAAATGCTCCCCCGTAAATACTGACAGTGTCACAACTAATACTCCCCCGTTGAATGCTAATGCTACTCTCAATCATGATAATCCCCCACCAAACTTGAACAATAGTCATAACAACCAAAATCCCGCGCAACACGGATACCATCTTAAGCATTTCATGATGTGTAAACCTATGGATTTTAGTGGGACCGAAGGACCAAATGGACTAGTAAAGTGGATCTAAAAGACTGAATCTATCATTAATATCACTAACTGTCCACCATATTGTATTGTCAAATTCGCTACTTCTACATTCATGGACCACGCACTAATGTGGTGGAATACTGTTATGCAAATTCGGGGACATGAGGCAACCAATCGTATGTCTTGGACAGAACTTAAAAATCTTATGATAGAACACTTTTGTTCGATAAACGAAATTCAGAAATTAGAACAAGAACTTTGGAATCTAGAAATGAATGGTGCAGATCACTTGGAGTATACCCATCGCTTTAACGAACTGGCTCGTCTAGTCCCATGGTTAGTTACTCCAGAATCTAAACGTACCGAACGCTACATTTGGGGTTTAGCCCCTGAAGTGAGGAGTTTGGTTAATTCAACTGGCCCCGTAACTTTCGAAAATGCAGTATTAGAAGCCGGCATTGTAACTTCTGATTTGGTTAGAAGTGGTACGCTGAAAATGCCTGGAGGATCGTCTGGTACAAAACGAACCGAGTATGAGGCGAAGGTAAAAGGAAGGCAACCAAATAAATGTTCACGCACCACGATACAAAATTACGCCATTACCAGTTCTAGTATGAAACAAGAGAAGTACAAAGGGCTTTTGCCAAAGTGTGGAGAATGTGGTTATCATCATATAGGTGAATGTCGAACAAACGGGTGTTATAGATGTGGCAAGATTGGACACTATGTCCGTGATTGTAAAACCATTGTAAACACTATGAACCAGCCATCTCAAATACCACAATTGCACCATCCACAACTACCCCGACCACAATCAATTCGCTTACAACCAATACAATTAACCCAACATATCCTAAATCACCCTACTTGCAATGAATGTGGCAGTACAAAGCATTTCAAAAGAAACTGCCCCAAATTAAGTGGAGAACAAGCATCGATTATTAACCAGACTAAAGGTCGCTTTCGTGATTGACTCAAGTGGAGCATGAACATATTCGAATGTAATAGTAGGTACATTCACAATTTCTGACTAGTGCGCTTCGAAATAAATAACATGTGTACCAATACAAGTTTCATTTTGATAACTTCCTACCCTTAGAAAAATATATGTATTAGTAAATTAATAAACCTTTACGACATAGAAAACTCAAACGGTAAATCTATAACCCGATTAACCAAATAAACCAAAATTATTTTTCCATCCTAAACAACCAACCATTCCTTATTAACCCACTCCCAGTAGAGTTAAGAAGTTCTGGTGTAATAAATATGGACTAATTATTTGAGATCAGAAATGGAAATCGTATGTAAAGACAATACTGTCAGAATACCTCTTCCAAATAACGAAATGATCGAAATACAATTAGGAGGCCCCAGAACCGAAAATGCCTTTCATATCCTATCTTAAACTAGATATTTAAACGGTTACATCAAAGAGTTCATGTAAACCCCAGCAGGATGAAAACTCTTTCAGTATTACTTAAACCTTGTTCTCCTAATTCAAAAGGGACGAGATTATGAATGGAAGTGAAACAAAGTAATTGCTTAACCCCCCCCCCCCCACTGACTAAACACGGATGAGAAGAACTATACTATCCGTAACCGAAAATATGGAATGATTGCTTTTATACCCAAGATCTAGGGCATTACTTGTATACTACTAACGCTATGAGTTAGACAACCGTAAAGACCTATGAGCTATAAGTAATCAAAACAAGTTAAATAAGAGGAAATGGAAATTGGATGAAATTGTTAGACAATCATGACTGTGAAAGCCGACAAAATACCTTACTTCCAAGAACCGAAACTTAAACTTCAAGCTTTTATAGCCTCAATGACCGGGTGATAGACGAAGAAAAGTCAGTCCAAATGTTTTGTTAGACCGAGTAATAGTACAAGATGTAAAGATGTAAGGGAAATTTATGGATAAACTGGCATGAGAAAGATTATAATCACATGGGTTGTAAAGATGTACTCTATATTAAGTTAAGGCGGACTATCAAAAATTTTTGGGAACGTTACAATAGCTTAAAATACCCCAAGGGAAAGGGGAACAAATTACAATGGACCTCTTAACACATGCTCCTAAAACATCTCGAGAAAGCAATGTAATATCTATATTAGTTCACTGACTGACCCAATCCGCATACTTCCTAAAGATCTGTAACAACTGCACACCTGAAAAAATTCACATTAATCGTATCCCGACGTAGGGAGCGAATTTTAGTTATTTTAGATTGAGAAAACCACTTCACGTGTTATTCTTGGTGGGTTGTGTATGAAACTTTAGATACCTAATCGACCTGAACATGGTCTGTAGACCTCTAACAACCAATCAAACCAAATAAACTATTCAAATATTAGAGGAAAGAGAGATCGGTAATTTCAATCCTTATACATTAACAGTCATCGTAATATTATACAAGCAGTTATATACTACATTATACGAGCAAGAATATAACTCGCCACCGTATTCAATTGAAAATTGGCGACCCCCAAAATACATAATCTGAATCAATTTTGGAAACCATAGATAAAGCTCGTAATACTAAAAACAAACTGCCAGCCGCCAGAGGCTAACAAAAGGACTATACCAATATACGTGAGAAGTTATTAAATTTTAAAAGTTGTTAGTTGAGTTACTGAAAATGATGAGTTAACTTTAACATACGTGGAACTGTACAAAATTGCCTCGAATGTTAACCCCGTAGCGTATTAAACAAAATTATTTCCCTCCCGATAATTTACATATATCGAATAAGAACGGGTGCCTTACTGGCAGGGCATAATTAATACCATCTGAAAATTTTTAAACAACTAAACTCTATAAAGGGACTCGTGAAAATGTTGAGCGGGAAAAATCAAACAGTTACGACACAATAAAACCTCATTGAATAAAATTCGGCGGAATCAACAACGGGGAATCAAACGTGTTCGGAAACAGAAGAATGAATTCTGAAACAAATAATTATAAACTTTTCCCCTAAAGGGACGTATTTGGCATATTGAATTTTGGGGACGAAATTTCTTAAATGGGGAAGAATGTGACATTCGCGACAAAATCGAATATGCCTTAGTATTCGTTTATCGAATAAGCGATTAACCGCTTATTGCGTAACGAACAAACGAATAACCGAATGGGTCTGGTTATGACCTGGGTATCCCGGGAGGCCATCTATAAGTGATATAAGTTTAATATATGCTAACATGTCGGTATTAAGGTCTTAGTATAATAGCAAACTAGTTAAACGAAAACATGCTCGTTTAACTACCCGCTATGGATTTTAACGCGAAAGATAGTTACGAAACAAGCATTGTATCATCAGTTAAGCCGAAAAAGAGTTACCAAACACTTATTGGGGATGTTTTAAGCGATCCGAGAAAATATTTTTGATTTTTCAAACAAATAGTAGGTTTTTCTAAATTTACAATAAATTAGCCGAAAAACACTCGTTTTCGCACTATTTGTCGTATCCGATAAATTTTTCGCTCCAAAAACCGGACCTGAAATAAATTTGGCTCGAGATTTCACTCATGGGCACGCAAATCGAGAGGAATGGATTAAAATGATGGCCCATGTGAGCCTTATTCTTTGCGGCCGCCAAAGTAAGGGTCAACCCCCCTTTCCTATATCTTCTAGTTTAAGCTCCTAATTATAATATTTAACAAATATATCAAATTCATCAGCTGCTCCATGTTCTGGTCAGACGAAGCCCTGTAAAAACCAAGGTGAAAACATCATTTTGATCACTTTTTTAGTTCATTTATACATGTTTAAAACCATATAAACATAGTTTGATTACCAAAAATCATTCCTAACCATGAAAAAATCCTAAAAATGGTCCAAAAACATGTTTTGATCCTACACATGGTTAGGAATTAGAACCATGCTTTAAACGACGTTTTTACGGTTCAAAAGTTCGGTTTAAAGCCCTAACCGAAACCCTAAGTTACAAGGCTGCTATGTTGATGATACATGCTTGTTTTGTGATATAGGACCTGTACCTAGCTTACTTAAAAGCACAAGAACCCGGAAACTTGGATAAGAGAGCGAAAACGAACGAAAACCGCGAAGGTAATGCCGAAATGTTCGATTACGGGCTGTTTAGGATTAGATTGTGATGTGCATATTTTTAGGTCATGAAATTTTGTAGGGACATCAGGGACCATATCATTGAGTCCCTGTTCAAATTTGGTAATTTTTCGACCATCCGAGAATATTTGGCGAATTTATTACCGAATTAGGGCGTTTATATAGGAAAAATAGTTAAAATGTTTGAAAAATTATGAAATTTGGGGTCATTTGGAAAACCCTAGGTATGTTTGGTGCATTTGCGTTTATTCGGATTTTCATAGCCGTTTTCGGCTCAAAAAGGTTTTTTGTGGCATGATTGTTAGCTTTTGGAAAATTTCTAGATTGTTTTGTGAGGTATTCTGATCACTCAGAAATTTTGGCGAATTTTTTGGAAATCATTTGGTATAAACGGATGATTTTCGAGCTAAATATAGCATATAAAATGATTTTTTATAAATTTATAAATCAGCAAATAATTTCATAAATATTTTTATAAAAATCTACATATTTTATTTGATAAGTGTCTAAATTTTCATCTTCTAATGATTAACGGATAATTAATTATGCTAATTTGAAGATTAAATAAATTCAATTCTAACGAAAACCGGCGACTTCGTGATTAACGAACCTGTTGGAATATCGGAACATCAAAAACGATCAAGAAGCATATTTTCGGATTAATTATGTAAAAACGAACTTTTTGTGAGAAATCCGGACAATTTGGGTAGATTGTGCGCGTTTTTCTCCAACTCAAACTAAATAAACAGAAACGAGCCAGTAACAAATCCAGACCCCTAAATTGTGATCTTTCTTTATTACTTAATCATTTCATCAACCAACACGTTTACCCAAGTTACATTCCCATAAATGTTTTCCAAACGCATAAACGAACAACTTGGCCCAGCGGGTGAAACGGAGAAACTGAGCCAAGTTCGATTTTAAACATTAGACATTGAACAACATCAAAATCTAAGCCTATTGACACATTTTGGGGGTTACAGCCACACCCAGACTAGCTATACAGCCCAGCTTAGTATAAAGATTATATTAATATTAAAATATTATATTATTATAATATTAATTATAGGGACTAAGTGACAGCAAGGGAAACGAACCCCAAGCTGACCTCGCACTGAGTGCCTACAAACCGTGAGTTTCTTGACCCCTCTTTTCCAACTATTTACGAACTTTTTGGGGTGAAAAGCATATTTATATACGTTCTCTATCTGAAAACGGTTCAAGTTATGTGAACGTTTACTTACAAAAAGTCCTTACACAAATAATGATTGATTACGTGCGAATGAATGGTGAATAGTATTCTTGAATGACAAGTTAAGTGGATATGGTACGAATACCAAAACATAACGAAATTACACGTAACGATACGTTTATATAAACACGCTGTGCACTGTTAAACATGACAAGCTGGGTGAATAACGTGGTCTGTAACGGTCATGGGTGATTAACGTGGTCTGTAATGGCCATGGGTGAATAACGTGGTCTGTAAAGGCCATGGGTGAATAACGTGGTCTGTAACGGCCATAGGGAATAACGTGGTCTGTGACGGCCATGTGGATAACGTGGTCTGTAACGGCCATGGGGATAACGTGGGCAGTGGAGGCCACGAGGATATTGTGGGCGGAAGGGGGCCACAGTGTTTGGTGATACGTGATAAATACTATATATGTGCATAAATATATACACATGTGTGTGTTTATATACATGCTATGTGAATAGATGTAGGGAATAATGTGGTGTAGGAAATAATAATTATTTGTGTATACACTGTGCGGAACCGTTGTGGGCGGAAGGGGGGCCACAGTGGTTGATGTTACGCGGAACCGTTGTGGGCGGAAGGGGGGCCACAGTGGTTGATTTTACGTAGAACCGTTGTGGGCGGAAGGGGGCCACAGTGGTTGATTAAACACGGATTTTAGAAACACGTAATACAAACAAACAATCACGATTTTATCGTAAATTCGAATTTATATTATAAACTTACATTCATGCATATGTACACACAAAGATACGGTTGTACATGTATACGAAAGTAAATACATTTTTATATACGTGCGTACATGCAAACTATGACTTTGTGGTACGCAGAACTAATTTCATTAAAACTTATGAAACTCACCAACTATTCGTAGTTGACCTGCTTTTAAACATGCTTTTCAGGTAATCAGAAAGGTGGAGTAGATTGCTTATGTGCTATCTGTTTGAGTTGTGATCGATGCTATGTAATATGTTACAAGCATTCAAGTTAAAATGATGTGTAGACGGACTAGTTTTGATTGTGACACCTAGTTTGTAAAAGAAGTTAGAACAATGTAATCGATTGCAAATTAGTTAGTAATGCTTCTTTATGAACAATATACTTGATACCAGTTGAATCTGTTGCATTTTTGTTTTACGCTTCCGTAATTCACTTAACGGGGTGTGACATTTATGCAGGGTCGTATAATGTTAAGTTCATTTGGTGCTAAAACTCTTTCAATGTATGTGTATTTTATTATATCAAACTACATGCATGCCTGCGTCTAACGTGGCTTGGAATGATTAGGACAAAAGGTCACGGGTTGGGTTAAAGCTAGTTTTCTTGTGTATTTACTCAGTTTATTCACTATTTTGATGGGGAATTTATTTAAAGCATCTTTCCGTTCAAGAGCTAAGGTGGTGTAGATGCTTTTCTTTTAATTCTTTCACTATCTTATGCCTACATATGGTTTCGTGTCATAACATAAGTCAATCAGGATTGTTATATAGATGTTGGCATCATTTCACTTTTTACGTTATTGATCATACTAGGTTAGGTATCTGTGTACTACACTGGTTGAACAAATATATTTTTTAATAATAATTTATAAAAGATAATGGTGTTTTTTGTTTTTAGAGACAGTAACTGTATCATATTAACAAAATAAATAAATAAAATAAATAAGTACACTTGCTATTAAAAACTATCACACCTTTCAAGAGAAAGTTTGCAAGGCATTGTTTTACCATATCACTTGGAAAATTTGTAAAGGGAGGTATAATACAGGACACCATTGTGTAAGAGTTCACACAAGAATTTTAAGATGATGTATGGGAGTTCAAGTTCATACATGAATCAGATTTCCTAAAAAACTTTAATCATTATACAGGAAGTCCATAATAAAATGGTACTATCCTGCTAAAATTTAAAGTTCAAACTATAATGGAGAATCTTATACTTTAATCTTTTCACTCAATGGGATAAGTGTCGGGTTGGGTTTTAAAATATTTACAATTATTGTGTCAAAGAACATACTGTATGAGGTGCAATTACAAGTAGAACTGTTTATTCAGATCACATTAGGATTTCTAATTATTTAGAGCTTAAAACCATAAACATTGAAAACACAAGCACCAGCAGCACACACTCAAGCACATGATCACCTGTTGTACCGTGGATGGGATATTTACATGTACACCTTGGGAAGTTTCACTTGTTCATCCTTGCATAACTGATATGCAACATTTGCATATATATGAGCGAGCTCTCTAAGTGGAGATACAAGATCACCAACCTAGAACAGAATAAAAGAAGCTAAACAAAATCCTAAGAAAAGATAATGAACTGCTGCTAATTCTGAAGACGATGACGATACCTCAAACCTGTTCATTCAATCATAAACTTTGCAAGCATTGAGCCAATCACATTGGATATTCAAATCAACCCAAAAAAACGTGAATTATGATTTGGAATATGAATAAAGTAGGGGGTGAGCAAAAGTGCCAGGTGTAGATAACAAAGAAAAACAAATGAAGATATACAAACAGGTCGATTTTGAGTTATCTTCAAATGAAAGTGTATAAACGAGTAATTTTAATTATAGAAAAATATACTTTATTGTAAATATATAGTTTGTGTAAATTATAAAAAATGCACGATTGCACACTACAAAAATATTACCAAAAATGCCCTTGTCCCAAATTATCAATTTGACCCAAAACCAAGATTGACTCATAATTGAATCACCAATTATCAGATTGACCCGAAATCAAAACTAACAAAATTATTACCAAATGCCCCTGTCTCCTATGACTTCAATCAATAATTTATCATCCGATGTGTATAATAGCGCAAATGTGATAAAACAAAACATTCATCAAGCCAAATATGCAACTTTCTTCATGCTAGCAATCCTTACATTAATATATATAAACACATATTAATTAGTATATTAACTCATGATTTTGATGGAGAATTTATTTTAAGCATCTTTTATGTTGACTCACTTTATTCACCATTTTGATGGAGAATTTATTTAAATAATCTTTCCATTCAAGAGTTAAGATGGTGAAGATGTTTTTCTTTTAATCCTTTCACTGTCTTATGCCAATATATGGTTTCGTGTCGGTGTCATAACATAATCAGGATTGTTAAACAGATGTTGGCACCATTCCACTTTTTACATTGTTGATCATAGTACATCCCTTTATGAAATTATGAATACATGTGTTTTGTTTGTACCCACCCAGCACCCTTAACGTTTCTTTTGAGTTTGTTAGATGTGATCTTAATATTTATTTGAGTTAATATAAACTTTAGTTGGGCGTTAATTTTAATTATTAGCTTAAATTTACTCTTATATTTGGTCATATCATGGACTTGTTGACACGAGCTCGTTTACCGAATTATAAGTACCCGTTACGTTTCGGACTTGATCCAAAATCGTTAGTTAAATACATATAAAATATATAATAACATTTTAGTACCCAAAGTATAGTACCATCAACTTTCGTGTGACGCTGTAATTCTTATAAGGCTGGTTGCTATGGGGCGCTAAAGGGGAAAGAAGGGGCGCGGTGGGCGCCGTCGGTGGGGGAGTGGTTGGGACGACCAGCGCGGAAGAGGTGAGGGTGGGCCCTCCTAGTATTAAATCTTGGAATAAAACATCAAAATTGATTGAAATTGGAAGTGTGGTTTGAAATTTAAGATTTGAGAGTGAATTGAAGAAATAATGATGAAATTGGAAGTGGGTTTGGCTTTAAGTTTGTTGTAACCTGCAAGAAGCTCTTTGAATATGTGGGATTTCTTCAAATCAAGCTCTTGAAGACGGACCAATATGGGATAATGGTGTGGATCATGTGCATGAAGAAGGAAGAAGTTGGGGGGGTTGTATGCTGAATATGGAGATAGATGGTTGGGGTGGGTGGATTTAAGTTGAGTCGGGTCGGGTCAAACGGGTGGGTTGGACTTAGGAATTATTTTATGGAAAAAAAAAAGAAAAAAGGTTGGCCATATATTAAATGTGGTATTGGTGAAATATTTACTAAAGTGAGGATGTGGTCATTCTTTCTGGAGCAAAGTTCTGATATAGAGATGATGCAAAGGCATGTAATACATACAAATAATGGAATGTAATTGTTTTAAGATCAAATTCACTTAATTGCATACTTTTGAGTTTTTATTAGACCGATGTGCAGTGCAAGAACGAGAAAATCCAATGGCTTGATGTATGGTGTTTTAAGTAACGAGTCAAAACAGGTAAATTAGCAGATGTAATGTGATTATTCTTCCTAAATTTGAGAACACCCCTAAATTAATCATCCTACTTGCTTTGGTGGCCATTTGGGCATTTTGAAACCTGTAGAGTAAAACTTGAATAATAAAACAACTTTGTAGTTTTACCGTTTGTGTTATATTTACATGAACTCATCTCACCAACTCAATGTGTGACGAGCTGAGCTTAAAGGTATGTTATATTCTGGTTTAACTCAAGCTTTAGCACCAAGTGAAATAAATTACACATTCCAGCCTCCCAAACCACAGCCAACACCAATTTTCCATAATGTGTCCAACGATATGAAAAATGAGAAACATTTCCATTCAAATATAAACGTCAACCGTTGGATATGAACAAAAATCTAAATGATTATAACAAAACTTTGCCCCTTCTTTTTAGTAGATCAAACATATCCGTCGTCATGTTGATCGTTGAAGATGTCCTAGCGGTTCTCCCATCCGTATCTTTTGGCCTTTTTCAACACAGAAACTGAAATCTGATGATGACAATGCAGGGGCTTGGAACACTAGCACCACTGTTGATCCCATATTAAACACACCTACCTGTAAACACAAATCATATCAACCATCAACACCGACTTTTATTTTGTTTACTTTTGGTATGCACTTAATTAATGTCGGACCATCTTTGTTATTTTAATACAAGCTCATGATTTAAAATAGGTAAAAACTAGTCAACCGGCAAAACCAAACCATTAAATGGCCTAACCAGCTGGGTGGCGGGACAGGCGGTTTGGTGGTTTGATTTTTTGTTTCTCAAATTTGTAGCCAGCGGTTCAAATTGTGAACTCCTCTAAAAATTGCCTTGACAGAGAATTCAACTGATAGCACATTTTTATTTCAGCATGCATTAATGAAACAATCTAACCTCGTCTCCTTTCTTGAGCAACACTCCTGTGCCTTCAGGTTCATACACCCGCTCTTCAGGAGCTTCTGATTGTAGCAACTTCTTTCTCGGTTGGTTTGTCTTCAAATCAGGTTCAATGAAAAGCTGCAATATAGTTTAAAATGTCAATTCTGGTTTTATTTAATCTCAAACAAATTGTCCCTCAAAACTTGAATAATATCATTTTCATACTCTTTGACATCAATACCCTTTTCTTATTTCAGGACCATATTATTTTAAATAACGTGTAAATATAAAATTCAAGTGTTTTGAATACACATATATAATAAAATATTTGGCGGATGGGTAAATATGATATTATTACAAATTTTGAGCGGTAGGTACGAAAATGACCAAAAAGAGTGATCAATAAGCCAAGTTGAAAGTTACCAACTGCACTTTATTCTGTTCAAGGATTTAGATTATTTTAGTCACAATATTTAACGCAAAAGTATGTGCCCATGTACAGATTTCTTTGACAGGTCAAGTCAAAAACTCAAAATCAACCCAACCGAACTCAACCCGTTTCACCTTGTACTATTACCAGCAAAAATGAGCCTTTTAACATGTTTGTCACTTCTAGTAAAACTCATTTGGAAACGCTTGTACTGTTTCATTTCAAACGTATAAAAAAGACTGAAAGGAAGAATAAACAAAGAGATTTTACAACCTCAATAGACCCAATATTTGTTGCACCTACTGCAGCCATGGCTATATAACCTTCTTGCCATTTGCCTTCAAGTACAACCTGGTAACAAATTTATCAAGAGCAAAAAACTGTCACATGATTACATTAAACTAATCATTATACAAACACATGTGAACACATATATATAAGCGCAGAGGATTTATAATTGACTTCCAAAATTACCCTTTCGTTCTCGACATAAAGATTTTTTATCGTCCTCGTAGCGCGCTCATTCACAGGGTACAACCGACCTGAAGAAAAAGTGGCATCCATAAGTTAAGTAGATTAAGTTGATCAAATATGAATTTAACTTCTCTTAATAGCAAGGGTATTTTAGTCGATTCACAAATCCGCCTGTTTTGCCACCACATTTGATCATTCAACTTAAATTTTTAGCTTATTAACCCAACTTTACAACTAAAATTACCAGAAAAATGGCGCCGAAGAAGTACATTCCAATCAACTGGTGAGTGAATTCGATGATAATCTCCTGGCCTCAGGTATATAACACAGTAAAAAAGGCCTTTCATTGGTCTGCAATTAGCCAATATACGATCTTTAAAATGAGCGGTAATATTATTAACTGTTAGCAGTTAAATATAACATTTACCGTGATGAAGAAGATTCCCTAAGTTTTGGTGAAGCTAATGAAACTCTCCACCAAGATTTGGAACTATCATCCTTGATAATGTTTTCTTGCTGACTGTCATCTTGTTCATGTATGTCTGTCGAAGCCATTAGAGGGAGAAATGAACCTGCACCTAAAAGGGAAGATACAGAGTAGGAAAACCCTTTAACTTGCTCTATCATAGCACCTTCTTTCAGCTCCCCAACTCTTACAATGGTACCATCAACTGGACTGGTCTACAATTTTAGAAGTTAGATTACCAACAAGTTCATCATTGTATGTACTATGAAGACGAGCAATTTCAAGTTTTAACAAATCATAAGTAAATAACTATATGATATACAAGCAGCTGGTTACCAGTTACCAGACTATGTGGGTCAGAATCTACTGATCTGCAGCCTTCTTTTAAAGAGCGAATAAAAAAATCTTTAACTGATGCATATTGATCCAAAGGCAACGCCACTTCTTCCAGGTCTAAAATTAAAAGTAGAAACAGGAATTGTTAGTTTGTTACTTGAAATTAAATGTACCAAATGTCTTTGTTTGCTCTCTTACAAACAATGTGTTTGCTTTTGAAGGAACAAATTAAATAAATGAATAATTAAGTATTCCATATCGGCATAACATACTTGAATGAAACGCACGGGCCCAAGCTCTATGTGCATAAGGGCGCAGCCAAACAGGAAGTTCCTGGAAAATAACAACAGAAGGTTAAGTGGTTAACTCCAAAACAGTGGGATAAATCATTAATGAATAATCAAAATATTATTGGAAGAATGACAAATAATCAAAATATAGTGTGTGCATACAATTTTCCATCAGCTTTGCTTTCAGCATAGTGTATTAGTGTGTGCCCGGGTACAGTATATTAGGCTACCTTTATACTTATGTTGTTTAATGTAAAAGCTAAGACAATGCTTACTGTTGTGATAATGACCAAGAGTTGCTATTAGTATATAAATTCATGCCATAGTTATTAAAAACCCTCGCTTCTTGCGCCTAGGCCCATTTTTCAGGTGAGACTCAATAAATGCGCTTCTAGTTCCTAGGCGAGCGCTTCGGCATTGTCTATGCCAAGAACTTGAGAACATAAAAGCCGAGCAAAAGAAACGCAAGGGTTGCTATTGAAACTTAGATCTAGGAGAAGTCAAAAGGCATTATATTGATACATTTTGTTATTCAAGTTTTGGAATCGCATTTGAATCTTGACAATTTTAGAATTTTTGGCACTCATTAAATGATATTAAATGTTATATAATAGCTTTTGCTTATTTTATTTTAAGAATAGTATTATTTTTAATATACATAATATGTTTTAAATGTTTTATTTAAGTGCGCTTATTTTTCCTCAGGCCCTCGCTTTTTTTGTGCCTAGGCCCTAGGCAAGGCCTATGCGCCTTGACTTCGCCTGACGCATTTGATAACTATGATTCATGCAACTAGTTGTTTGCAAACTTGATGAACCAGCATTTTCAACACCCAACTAAACTTGTAAATCATAAATCATTGTTGACTTGTTACATTGAAGATGGGAATTTAAAAGTATGTAACAAATTAATCACATTTTCTAGAAAAAGACAGTGTCTACTCTATACACACCGTCTGTCTTGAGAAGGGATAAAAAGAAGACAAATCAAGTGGTGCCTTTGGATGTTAAAGAAACAGATGCTGCATATTAACCCATTGAATATTTCTAACTTAACAACAAAAGTAATATTTTCTGTTATAAGAAGCCCATACTTACCGTGCCAGACAAAACTCCCCAAAACCTTGAAATGGAGCGCAAAGGCAACATATTCAGAAATTTAGCCTACAGTTAGCAAGAAGTATAACTCAAAGGCAAGATAGATAATACAAAATGAAATCAAGATAGAAAGAATACTTTCACATCTGGTTGGAGTTGAAGTTCAATTCCATTTTCCTTTGCCTCTTGAATCTGAATATGCATGCCATGTAAGAAAATATGTATACATGCATGTCTTGTATAATTAATTTCAAATTTGACATACTTTCTTGTCGCTGTACATACGTCTAGCATGAAGAGCTCCAAGCATGAATATAGTTGCCACAGTTGCACCAGGCACCAGAAAAGGATTGCCTGCAACGCAACGCATTAACAATCAGCTCTGAAACAAGGCAACATTGGTATCGAAAATGATAACTAGCAGAGGTGAGGTGCACAACCCTAAACCGGTTTGAGTTGGTCAACACCGGTTTGTGGTGGTTAATTGACCGGCTTATGATCACTTAAGTTATTGATTCTTGAAAAAAAGCAAGTTAAGTGTCTCTGAGGGGCACGGATGGTATAACAATAAGTAGTGTAAAATTTAGCCTTTTTCGGCTGAAATTTGTTATACGTAGTGTAAAATTTAGCCATTTTCAGCCGAAATTTTCATACGCAGTGTCAATTTAGCCGTTTTCGGCCGAAAATTTGAGCACGGCCCCTTCGTTTGTGAAATATTGTATACATTTTGAGTCATGTCTTAGTGCAAGCTTCGCCACTGGTCACCCACCCTCTGTCTAATCTAAGCTAGGAACTCTACAGCAGGCCAGTCCGGAACCTACCTAGGGTTCCAAATCATTAATCAGGTTACCTTTAGAGCTGCTGAAGGAAGCTTGAGTCTGCAGATTCCTCCTGATGAAGAAGAAGAAGAAGGTAGTAGAGCGGATACGCTGCTGATGATGATGATTGAAGATTGCTGCTGCAAATGGCGACAACCTAAACTTCATCTTTTCTTTTCTGCTCAAGGACAGAGATATTATGACTTATGAGTATCTATTATTATTATTATTATTATTATTATTAGCTAGCGATGGCCGCTGAAGAAGGAAGGGGTTGTTCTTTCTAATAAAGATGTCAGTCGGTGTGCCGTTAATTAAAGAAGGAAGGGGTTGTTCTTTCTAAATACACCTGTTTGAAGCCCTTTCTAACAAACAAAAAAAATTGTAACCCTTTACCTAATTTTAAGCCCATTTAAATATCTTAACTCAAAAACGTAGGGCCCATAATTTTGCTCCCCCTTGGCCCAGGAATTCTGGGCATGGCCTAGAGCGTAAACAGTTACCATCGCTAGGCCACCACATGGGCACATGACCACTAGTTATCCTATCCTGCATACTACAACCGGCAGCTCAGGTGGCAATGCTGCCGAGCAACCATCCTTGTATCACCGTTGGTTCCATGCCATTGCTTAAAATCATTTCCACTCTAGTTGTCCATGGCATGGCCGAGCACCCTCGCCCGTCGCCACCATACCATCGATTGCTATCTAGCCAGCTCTCTTATTAGCTGTCGCTGCCCTATTGTCTTGTGGCCAACCATTCACGCCAACGATCAAACCAATAAACTATTTCCCCAAACAGACTAACAAAATTATATGAAACAAAAACGAAATGTATTTATCATATCTTGGTTTCTGCTTGTCTTGGATCGCTACACAAATATGACTACCAAGTTTTCTGACCCATGATCGTCCTCTCCAAACTAGTTATTAATTATTTACCAAAAGCTCTCGCAATTAATCACAACTTTACAAAATAAGCCCCTCGTGTGTTGTACAAAACTTAAAAACTAATCTTAGTTGTATTTTAAAATAATAATAATAATAATAATAATAATAATAATAATAATAAGAGCTTAGATTTATAGAAACAAAAAATGAAAAAAGAGCTGTGTTTTTACATGAAAATTTGTCACCTATGATCACATTGCCACATCAACATGACATATCCAACTACATTTAAGCACTATATAATGCAAATGTATATAAGGTTTTAGTGCATCTTTCTCTTCACTTTACATATACTTCAGTCTGCTGAAGCAAGCAAAGCAACTTAACATCACCCAACATGAAACCTAGAAAACATTCTCCTGAGAATACTAAACCCAACTGCAATAACCACCACCGCCATTATTTTCTTCGAAGCCAGGATTCTCAAATTCACCCTCACACCATGCTGTCTCATCAACTTCACTGCCTCACTGCCTAACATCATCACCCAGCAACAAACCACATGCATCATCAGTCTCAAAGTATCCTTAGCCCCATCAACATTAGTACTCGCATCACCAGAAACATCCACATAGGACCATGTAGCAGGACCCACATGCCCATTTTCCCTACAGTCGAGTCCTAGAATACCGTTTAACCAACCAGAAAGTTTCACTAGAACATTGACTAGCCATGCCACCTCATCTTTGGAGATTGGTCTCTTCATCCAGTCACCCTTGTACCTGATGTCTGTTGTGGGGCGGTTTCCAGCGGTTCTTGGTCGGAATATTTCATGTTGTGACTTTTCAGGTTGTTTGCTGGCTGCGTGTATAGGAGAAGATGTTATTATACTGCCGCCAAATAAGCAACCCATTCGGGCCTTTAAAGAACTTAGAAGCTGTGGGTTGTTAGCAAGGTTTTCATGTGAGATGACTTGAAGCTCAGACTCGGCTCGCAGAGCAAGAAGCTGCACAAACAACAAAAGACTTGTTCAGTAAACAGGTGACGAATAGGCCAGGTCGGGTCGTGTTGAGCCTAAAATACTTGTAATTCTAAAAAGATTAAAACTGTAATAAAATGCTTTAGTGTAAATGAACCGAACGTTCAGTGAACTGTTCGAGGAAGTTCGTTTATTTAATAAACGAACCACCATAAACACATTCTGCTGTTCACTTAGTTAAACAGACAAACATGTGTCCCTTTCAATCATTTATGTTCGATCATTTAAATTCGTTTATGTTTATTAATCTACATTAATTTATGTTTGTTTGTTCACATGTTCATTAAAAGTTTAGGTTTGTTATAATATATTCTATAGATTTATAAAACTGAAATATCACCAACTGTAACTTAGTATAGTTTTATTAACTTTTTAGTTTCAACATATTGATGTTTGCCATCTTGTGCAATTATGTTTGTTCATTTACGTTCGTGAGCAGTTCATTTATGCTATTAACAAACATAAACAGATACAAACACACTTCATTTTCTTAACAAATGAACACGAATAAAAACTCCGTTTGTTTAATTGTTGGTATTTGATTAACTTAACGAACAAAAACGAACATGCCCTGCTCCTGTTCATTCGGTTCGCTTACAAGCCTGTGCATATATTTAACAATTTCAAGTGCCATCAGACTTGTTCGACCAATTTCCTTAGATAAATTTCTTTATTTTATCTGTCTGGCACGTTCATAAAAAAAGGACTCAAAATTAGGAATCCTACCATTGTAGTTAATAGCCTAACATATAGTTAAATGACTAAACAAGATAAGCGTAACAAAAACAGGACAAAAACAAGACCTGTAAAAGTTGCTGCCCACCGTCTTCACTGGTGCTAAATAGTTTCAGATCTTTATTCCAGTTTTCATGCAAGAACGATCCATCAGCATCAGTTTCAGATAAGCCATCCTCCCAGTCCTAGAACATCAAAATTCAAACTTCCTACACATTAATATCATATCCAAATTCCAGATAATTGTCAAAAAATGAATCACTAAGTAACTGAAACCTGCATAAGTTGGTTTTCATTCAACATGTTTGCTGAACAAACAGTGCAAAATTACCTGCAACTGTTCACGTATCGAAGGAACGAATCTGTATAATGAATTGAGCATTGATTTGGATAATCCTGCTGGATTGGAATGAAAAACGATGTCTACGTTTTTTATGAGATCCATGAGTTCCTTAGACAATGTTAATATGTTTACAACCTGCAGAAAACAACCAATCAGACATATTTTCAAGAACTTGCAGTTGCACAGATGCACATTACAACAAAATGGTTATCATGATAGAATTAGAGCAATCGAGCAAACCTTTGATGCCATCTGCACTATAAGTTCTGGATCAGTGTGAATGAACTTATGAGCAAACCCAATGAAGTGCATAACCAAAGAACTATAGAAAAGATAGTTTGATAACACAAAGCCTTGCCAAGATGATGAATATTCACGTGCATGAGGCACATTAACTTCCTTCATAGAATCACTCTTCGTTTCACTAGTCTCTGAAAATTCATCCAAACTAACCGCCCACGGTTCCATGTAGTTCACCCAAAGGGAAAACACCTGAGACACATTCTTAACCGAAGTTTCCACTGGACAGAACAGAAACGTTCTCAAAATGTATCTGTAAAGTGGCCTCTGGACACAAGAGTTCCAATAACCAAGAGATCCCATACCAGAAAACATATCCCTATACTTCATATCAACAGAACCAGTCCCATTCCAAGTCACGGCTTTACTGACTTCCACCTGATTACACACTTCGACGCTATTTGGAACTAAACTTGAATTCAAATACTTCACAAACACATTAACAACCTCACCCAAACCAGCAGTAGGAGGCAGTTCAGCCAACACAGACCGAATCGGAAGCACAACACCAAGCGACTTACACTGCTTAACCGCCAAAGGCGAGAAATCATTATCCACAATCCAGAAATGAATAAGTGTGTGAACAAAAAACTCTGCATTCTCAAGAACCAAACTATTATAACTCGAAGAGTAATGCAGCAACGAACTCCGGTAAGGCGACTGAGCACTCAAATCATTCAACGGCACAAAGAAACGAAGATAAGCACGCAAAACCCTAACATACAAATTACCACCACCGTCCCCATTCTTCGGCTCATTTCCGCGAGTTTTATTATTACCGAAGCACACCGACGCCCAATTCTCTAACCTAAACCTTTTACTAACACTAGAGCTAGCCGTAGCACAATTATCACTAGTTCCCTTGGAAAGCGGATAGTAAGCAAACCAAAACAAGTAATACTCCAAAATGTTTAACTGAAGCGAAACCGAGACACCGTCTTTAAGCCTGCCTCTGAATAACGGGCAGAAATCAGGTAAAGCATCACATAAACCTGAACTAGCGTTTTGCAGGGTTAACCGAATCCATTCGGGCAGGCGTTCCATGGGAAACACGTATTTAACAAGTGATAGCCTATCAACAGCCGTGACGGAATTTAACAGGACGCCAGAGGGAGAGAGAAGATTGAAAAGCTTATCGGAGAGGTGGGTATCCGTTAAGACGTCAATCCAGGCATTAGGGTTTTGAAGCTTGTGTTCGTCGAAACCGAAGAGTTTGCAAATTAGGGTTGGGAAGGTGATGGAGAAGAACCAGCGGGACTGGTCGGGCGAGTGTCTGTGGAGAAATGACTCGACGGCGGCGCAGGCGGCGGCGATTTGGTCCGGCGAGGAGGCGGCGGCGATGGAGGAGGCGAGGTCGGTGGATTTGGTTTGGGCGTCTGTGGCGTAGGAGTGGGGTATCATTGTGACACAGGTATCTATGTATGTATGTAGTTTTAGAGAGAAAGAAGAAAGAGAGTAATTAGGGCAAACAGAAGGGGAATTTTGAAGGTTTAAATGGCGGGGTTGAGGGATGGTGTTAAAAGCGTGGATATTGCGACTTTGATGATGTGGCTGTGGCTCCCACACCTTATATTCTTACTTTCGGCCTTATCGAAACACACTGCGCTTTATGAAATGTGATGAATAAATAATAAACCATCCAAGGAACAAGAATGTTCGAGTTACAGCATTTCCATACCCATACCCTCTTGTTTGTGTAGGTGACATTTAACTAACTTTCTAATTTAACAAATTTCATTTCATTATCTAATTTTTAATTTTTTAACAGGAACGATAAAAAATATATTATTGATAGAAATTCAACTCACTAACAAACTTACTTTCAAAGGGAGATAGTACAAATGACAAAACATAATTGTTGATTGATATATTAAATGGAGATAGTATGAATGACAAAACATAATGAAATTACACGTGACAACATGTTTATACAAACACGTTATGTAATGTTAAACATAACTAATTTGGGAAATAACGTGGTCTATAATGGTCATGGGAATAACGTTGTTTGTGATAATCATGGGGCTATTGTGGCCAGAAAGGGAGCCACAATAGTAACTAACTAAAGTTGAGTATGGCCTATGAGTTAAGTTCTGCTGCAACTTACTAAACTAAAGTTGAGTATGGCCTATGAGCCAAGTTCTGTTGCAACTAAACAGACTAACTTGATTATGATATGAATGCCAAGAAATTATTGTGATTATACATATTGTGGGCAGAAGTGGGGCCACAGTGATTGATGATACGTGATAAATACTATATGTGTGTGTGTATACATATTATATGGATAGGCTTAGGAAATACTATGTGTAGAAACTACTAATTATTTGTGTATACACTGTGTAATGTTTGAGTTTACGTGAACCGTTGTGGGCGGAAGGGGGGCCACAGTGGTTAATTTTACGTGGAAAATTAAGGCACGTAGTACGAACGAACAGTCACGATTTTATCGTAATTTCAAACTTTATCATAAACTTATACACATACATATGTGTATACAAAGACATAGATGTACATATATAAACGTAAATACATTTTCTTACATATGTGCGTACATACAAGCTATGACTGTGTGGTACACAGACCTGATTTCGTTAAAAATTATGTAACTCACCAACTATTCGTAGTTGACTTGTTTTATCATGCTTTCAGGTATTCAGAAAAGTGAAGTAAGGTGCTTATGTGCTATCTGTTTGAGTTTTGATCAATGTTACGTAAACTGGTACAAGCATTTGAGTTAGAAGTAAAGTAGTTGAAGAGCTAGTTTTGATTGTATCACTTAGTTTGTAAAAAATGTTAGAACGATGTAATATACTGTAAATCAGTTAATAGTGTTTCTTTATGAACAATGTATTTTGATACTAGTTGTGTCTGTTACATTACCGTTTTACTCTTCCGCAAATCGACTAACGGGGTGTGGCATATAATATACAATAAGTAAATACGAACAGGTACGCAAATGGCCCTAAAACTTTTAAAATCAGTAAAATGTGGGGAAGGACTTCTCACCTTGACGATTAAGCGAATAACCGAGAGATGGAATAAACGAGCAAAGTTAACAGGATGATTTTTCTAATCCAACCAGACTTGAGACTTATACAAAATAAAATAGAGTCAAAATAGAGAATATAGCCGCTGGAATCAATCCAAACGGATGTATAGAACTCCGGTTATGAGGTTTTCAGTAAATAAGCGAGCTGGTAGTGACCAGAATCCGAACAGCGGGTCGGGAGTTGGGTTTTGGTCAGTGCACTCAAAATCTCAAAATAAATCGAAAAGTCTTCTGGACCGAAAGCTAGTTCCGACCAAAAATGATAGAAATCGATTGGTCAACTTTGTTGCCCGATTTGTCCTTGAATGGGTCGGAGTCCAACTGACCACCGAGACTTCCTTAATCTGCAAAATTGATTGAGGGCTTTTTTTATAGATATAAATCTACATTATAAGAAGAGAACTTACCCCAGAGATGAATAGAAGGATGAAAAATTCGCGGTCAAAGAGTTCTTGAACTTGAAAGTCAACGTAGCAATACGAACTTGATTAATTCTTGAAGAATATGTTAATGGGAAGATGAATTTCATGGGATTTGAGATGAGGACGACCAACACAAGGGTTTTAGGGTTGGAGACTGTCTTTAGATGATAAATATAAAGATGTGTTAGTTGTTTTAGTAATTACTCGATTAAGGTAACCGAATAACATAATTAAGACAAAATCGGTTCAATTAATTCAAATATCTTGATGTGATAAATAAGAAATAGATATAGACAATTTATAGTAGTAGATTATAAAATAAGTTCCCAAAATTAGTCCATCATATTTTTTTTGGCAAAATTAGTCATTGTAGTTCCCTAAAATGCATTTTTAGCCATTTTAACTTTTAAGAATTTCTAATGACTATTTGGCATGATTGAAAGTTATGAAATTGTAAACTAAGTTAAATACAAGCTTTTATTAATACAGAATACCCTATTTATATTCCCTGGTCAGGTAAACGAATACGGTTATGAATATGAAAAATCTGAAGTGTTTCAGTAAGGTTATTTATTTGTAGTTGCTAATAACGGGATTAGTGGTTGAGGATGACGATTTGTTGTCATTGATGATTTGGATTTGGGTCATGAAGTTAGGGGTAACAGTAGTGATCTCCTTGCTAAGTGGATATACGGCGATGGGAAGTTCCGACAGAACGACGGTTAGTATGACAATAAATGCAGGGAGAGGAAGACAATTTGAAATTTATGAGAATACGGAAAAATAATGAACACATGAGAAACATTCGTGAAAACATGTGGGTGTAGTGTAGTAACTTGTAAAATTTAAATTCTTTGTAATTGAAATTGTAAAATAATTAAACATCACATGAGACTAAAAACATGACAAAAACGAAAATTTAGTAATATAAAATAATTTGTGAAACTTGAGGGGGGTAGCTTGTAACATCATTGGAATTGAAACATTCATTAAATTGTAAATATGAGATGAAATTTGAGAGATGATGTGTGAATACTGACTTTTATGAGGTTACATGCGCGCTTAATTGTAATGAATAAATAAACAATTTTTAACCATTTAGCAAATTGATATTGAGGTTGTGGTCGAGGATCAATTTTGCCAAAAATGATAAACAAAATTTAAACAAACATACTTTTATGTGGAAATTAAAAATTTATGATTGAAATGAAAATATTTAAAAAGTAAAATCTTAGCCCTATACTTAACTTGTTGGTAAAGTAACACATATATGCCTTCATCTTGATCTTCCAGTAAGAACTCTATTTCTCCATAGACTTCCAGATCCTTTGGAAGCTCAAAATATAGAGTAAATTGGAAAATGCAAATAATTTTAAATAAAAAATGACAATTATGATCAAAAGAAGCTAGTAGGGTTCTAGACGACTTGAACGATGAGAAGATGACATGTTCAATAATGTGTAATTGCTCCTTCTCCAATTGTTTTTGTATGTTAGTAACCATTGTTAGAAAGAAGCTCAATGTGAAAATGGTAGTTACACATGTGTAAACAAGTGAAAAGCCTGCTCTTGTAAACATAACGTTTTAAAGTTAGATTCAAATATGTTTTACATACACACTTCATGAAGTAGAATCACATCACAAATTAATATATACCACTGATTGCCTGCCGGTATATTCCTATTAGAGACTTCATTGTTTCTTCATCTTCTCCAAGAATTTTAAACCTTTCATCTTCTTTGCATAACAATAACTAAAAACCCTAATCAACAAGTGATGAGTATATTTCGTTAAAGATCAATTCTTGCTCTCATAGACATGACGTAAAGTAATTTACAGAACAACTATGGTCTAAGGATACTTCGATTACATTCGCCCATCGTGCTTCTTTCTAACAATAGTTACCAACATACAAAAGCAAAGTGTATGTTGGCCATAAATGAAGGAGATGATCAAAACTAAGGAAATGAACTAAAATTCTTTGTCCATTTTGCTTTTCATTAACATCGTATCATTTGATCCATTACAAACAAATACTTATAGCGAACGTAGAGTTCTTCGAGCGTAGAGTTCTTCAATCTAGTTCTCTAGAGCCTTTTGGACCCTTTGGAAGCTCAAAATACAGAGGTGATTGGAAAAATGTAAATAAAAAAAGAAACTGTTACAAAAACAACACCATTTTCCGAAAAGCATTGGATGGTTTCAATTATAGTTTAATTAAGTGTGATGAGAGTAAATGTTTATCTTCAATGAAATAGCACTTCGGATGAACCATTCCACTTGTAAATGGTGGTTACACACGTGTAATTATATTGTGGTTACACATGTCTAAATGAGGATTGGTTACCCAGTTACCCATGCATCCATATTGCATAGCTAGGTAGGATCCGTAAGGCTCTACGGTGGCAATGACAAGTATTCTCTCAAAGGAATGAAGGTCAAACGAGACCACAATTCTTAAATTAAAAGGTGCAATAAATAATCTCATGATAAATCTTCTTTTAGACTTTCATATGGTTGGATGTAAGCCCTATTTGTGATAAATCAAGTGATACAAATGTTAATGAAAAACAAAATGCACAAGTTATGAGGGTTCATCTTGACGATAAACCTGGCATTTCTCCAGAGCCTTTCGGATTCTATAGAAGCTCAAAATACGTATTGATGGGTTTGTTTTGAGAGCAAAGATCATGAATTGTCTAACCCTTTAGTTGAGCCATTCCACCTATAAGACAAAATAGTGATGAATCCGTTCCTCGAAGATCGACTCCCGCTCTCATAGTGTAACACCCCGGCTTTAAGCGGAATACGCCCGGGTATGACGTACAGATCACTCATAAGCTCGTAACACTATTAAAGCGACAATAATTATATTTATTTCATTTCAGTACATCACAAATGCACGATGAAATGATAATACAATAAAATCTAAATTTCATTATGTTGCGTTTCTAATAACCTAATGGTTCAACTACTCTAGTCTTCAATCATTAAACTTCAACATGCAGTACGTTTAAAATAATATATTTTGTCAACAATAATGTTGGTGAGGATTCATAAAGTTTTGCATATGTATAATACGAAAAGTGTAAAATTCACAAGTCAAGATGTATAGTCTCAATCATAAAGTAAAAAAAAAGTAAATACATGATACTCCCGTTCGCTTGACATACGTCAAATCTACTAAGGAACCCCCGTTCGCCGAGCTACTTGGAGTATAGAATATGATAATGATACCGTCATTAACAAATGGACGGCGCAGGTACGTCCCGTCGGACCCTCCCACTTTGAGTATATGTATGAGTCTCCACCAACAAAAATAATAAACAACTAGCACATAAACACATAATGTACAAACAATATGATGCGAAACAAATACATACAAGACACGCATGTGAATTTTAGTTTGAAACATGAAACAAAGTTTGGAACGTGCTACACCCCAAAACGTATAAAAGTAAAAAGGGGTTATGAAAACTCACATTTGAAATCGAAGCGGAAATAAAGATAAAACCGAAATGCGTCAAAGGAATCCGAGCGAACGATCCGTACAAACTATAAATAAGAATAAATACGAATTTTAACGACTCATCTAACGGGATTAGTTATTGTATAAATTTATTTAGGAGTTAGTTATTATTTTATTAAAACTTTTATTAGCATTTTATGGCATGTTATATTATAATATAATATTATGTTTAAACTTCAACGGGATTTTAACGAATTTAAGTTGACGAGGTGAGGTTAACGAATTAACAACCGGGTTATGGTTAAATAAAATATAAGTTATCGAATTAAAACAAATGATTTAAAGCGTAATGACTAAAAGTGAAAGAATTTATTAACGGGTTGACGGTTTATTAATATTTTAATATTAACTTAATCACAAGATAAATGCGAAGTTTGAATATTATAATGCTTACGGAAATTTTTTAACGATTTGAAATATTTTAATAATAAAACTAACAGAAATTATAACGGTTTGTATTATTTTAATATTATTTAAATGGGAGTTTACTACTAAACTAGAATTATTTATTTACCGGAACATAGATTTTAACGGTTGAATGATAATGTATTTTATAAAGTTGACGAAACAAAGTTAACGAAAACTAATGGTAAAAAGTTAGCGAATATAATATTAATCGAGGTTTCAAGGAACTTTAACGAAAACAAGAGTTTGTTTTGGTTGAGAAAAGATAAATATAATTTATAACAAATTTCATTAAATTTAAAATGATATTGTTTAATTTAAATTGATTTTTAACTATTTATCTGATCAATATAATAAACTAAAAGGGTTTAAAAATAAATAAATAAATAAATAAATAAATAAATAAATAAATACAATGGCATGAAACCCGGGTCGTAAATGTCCATACTAACACGACTTTACCAGCTGCTCTATCTGAATGTTTGAGTTTAGAGTAGAAACGAAAAATATATATATGTATCTTGATATCAAGTTCATCTTCTTCAATAATATAAGCCCTAGACTTTCAATTCTTTGATTTTGATCTGTGTATGGTAAAATTTGTTTAGGGGTTTTATCAATCGGCTGAACACAATCAAAATTAATATATCAATTACCTGATAGGGATACGCATTGACGGTGAACCGCGCCTTGCCGGAAAACGAAACTTGGTGATTGATTTAAGCATTCCAGAGAGTATGTTTTATTGATTTGTGGATTGGTACGAGCTTAGACTGTTGATTGGGTCCTATTTAACTACCGATTGAAACGAATATGTGTTAATAGTGTTAACTACATTCGTCCGCTTTTCCGGCGAGTATAACGTAATTAATTGGTGATTTACGGACGTTGTAAATCAATTAATATGTTGATTGTTGTTGATATTGATGTCTAAATTCGTTATACTAAACCAACAGGTCAAAGAGACGGGGTTTACGGCTGAGAAAAAGTCGCTGGATTTATCTACGCCGCCGCCGGAATTGTTTCGCCGGGAAAACGGGCTACCGGGGTGGGGTGGGCTGATCTTTATGATACTTTAAGTAATTTACAAATTAAGTACCTCATCTTTAGAGTTTCTTTTAAGATTATAATTAATATATATTTACAATTTAAACCTTATACTTTGAAATGTCTTAAGACTAGAAAATTAAGTGAAATTCATGTATTTGATCCCGAACTTTGAAGCGTGATAAAAGATGGAATAGATATTTAATTACTTGGATAATTTTATATTATACTCGCTTTTATAAGTTGTTTAAAATAAAGACTTTCAATTCCGCAGTTTCGATAATTGAACCAAAACGTATATAAGAAGAACAAACGATATCCGTGGATCATCAAGAATATTATATAAATGATGAACGTTGAAGAAACACTAATCAACCCCGGGCAGATTACGGATAATCTGGGGGTTAAACAGATATTTCCCACGAGGGGTTAGATCCGGCAAAGATGGTTCATCTGATAACCTGCAAAACAGACACCGTGAGCTCGTCACTGAGAAGGGGGGGTACCTCCTTGTGACCACCCTCCGGTGTGAGAATCAGACTAGATTGCTCTTGAATATAAGTGTATATTAAGAGATTGCTAGAGCAGATATCAGGTATAAGATGTAAGATACAAGATAAGATGAGATGATCATACCATTTGGGGTATTTATAGCCGAAGGTAGGCTTCCAAGAAGGTGTAGCCGGCTGAATAGTATTCCTCTTCTACCAACTGTGGCCTACGCACGTGCCATGCTGGTAGTTGGTGGGTAGGCAGCGGCTGACAGTGACCAGGCCTGCTGTGTACTATTCCTTTTCCACCAACTGCAGGCTATGCACGTGGTATGACAGGAGTTGGTGAGTAGGCAGCGGCTAATAGTGACATACAGTAACAGAGCATGCTGCTCGCCATACTGTTGTCAATGAGCTGTCGTATCTCTGGTCAGATCTTTTGCCCATACCTCGTCAGGTACAGTACAAAAGATCCTCCAGTATCGTACGGACTGGCTCATTTGGGCGGGAGTATTCCCCCTCCCGCCTTTGTGCGGGATTGTTCCCGGCTTTGCTCATTCCTTCAGGTGACTACTGAATTATTGAGCTAAGTGCCTTGTGCGTGTAGCCTTGCTGCGTGGGTGGCCTTCCCTGATGGCTTGTATCCGCAGCTGCGGGAACAGGCGGAGTACTTCACCATTGGGAGGCATTTCCTGCGGGAACAGCTTGCGTACTGCGCGTAAGGACGTCACGTCTCTGAGAATGGTGGGTCCTGCGGATCCAGTTGGTTTCTGCGCAGACGTCTCTCTTCAAGGTGAGTCATGCGGGTCCAACTGGGCTCTGCTGGGACCTACCTCTTCAAGTCCCCCCAGTCCAATGTTCTTCTCATGAATGTTTAATAAGTGAGGTGAACTTTTGGACTTAAGCAAAGGGTTTTTGAAAAGGGTTTAGTTTTAAGGTTTTCCACGGGGATTCTTCCCGCGGAAGTCCTAATGTCACTTGCAGAAATTCCCGACTTTCCTGCTTGATCTTTGGGTATGATGCGGGTAGGTCTGTAACCTCCTCGCAAGTCAGGAGCGTTGAGTCCCACTTGTGTGGATTCTCCATGAGGTTTTGGTAGTTTTGAACATAGTGATCAATTATGTTAAAACCACCAATTCCATCTTGGAGCTTCAAACAATATAGTTCTCGACGTTCCCGCTATGCGGGGATGTTATTCCCGTTTCCGCAAGCATGGCCCAGAAGATCCTTCTTGGTTTCAATTCCCTGCGGAGCGCTAGGTATGTGAAGGGTTTTGCCTTGACACTGTACCCGCACTCGTCTTACGGTTACTTTACTTCCAAGGTGTTCTTGGCGTCAATTCCCTGCGGGTGCTAAGTATGTGAAGGGTTTTGCCTTTACACTGTACCCGCACCCGTCTTATAGTTACTTGGTTGCCAAGGTAAGGGGTATTTTCCCGCTTACTTTTGAATCTTTTTGAAATTTTGAAATTCGAAGAGTTGGTGAAAGGATAAGAACAGTCCAAACTGTTGAAACGTCGTCCGACGGTTTCTTCTGACTGTGTCAGGACGTGCAGGAAGTTATGGCGACGTGACAGTACATGGTCATTCAAGACGCTTTTTCAGGCGCGTGGGCGCGATTTTTCGGGCGCGTGGCCACGAAATTAATGGGACGCGTCCTTTCAACAGCTGTTGCCAGCTTGCACTTTGCCACGTGTCATAGTTTCATTGCACCTGTGATTTCTCTCTCTTCCGCATTAAATTCATCGCATTAATTGCGATGAGTATATAAAGGGGGAGAGGGTCCTTTGTAATTCACACTTTCACTCCTCTTCTTGTAAACGATTTCCGGCGAATACTTTCTGCCAAGCATTCTCCTGAAATCATTCATTTACCTCCAAACCATGTCTTCTACTCACGATTTCGAAGCTGCTGCCGAGGAATCTGACGTGCACGTCGAGATCCCGACGTCTACGTCTGATAAAGACGATAAAAGCACTGCTGGCGAATGCCAGTGTGCTCTTCCCACTGAGCTTTTTCAGTACATCGTCCGGAAGTTCATGCTCGAGCCGTTTGAGCCTGAGTTTCCGGAGCCTCACCAGACGGTGTACGATGCCCCCAAGGGCAAGATAGGGGTGTACGTTGCATTCTTCGTTTATGGGAATCTCAGGTTCCCATTAACGAAGTTTGTATACCGTGTCTTGGAGAGGCACGGGGTGCATTTGACGGAGGTACACCCGATGGCGATCGCCAAGATCCGCCACTTTGAGTGGGTGTGCCTCATTCTGGGCGTGGAGCCCCACGTAGATCGGTTGATGACCTTCTACTCCTGGAGGTGCATCCAGGGGTGGTACACCTTGGTCAATCGGATCAAGGGGTTGAAGATCTGCGCTACCGAGCGCAGTCTTCGGTCGTGGAAGCGTGAGTTTTTTTATATCTCCGCTCGCGTCGTCCCCCTTGCGATGACCTTTAAGAATGGGAGAGCACTCCCCGCCCTTCACACCCTCAACTACCAGGAGGCGGAGTGGTTCGCCAAGATCTCCCGGGTCCAGACTCCGGTATACCGCTTTGCGGAGTCTGGGATGGTGATGCTTGGGATGAGCCGGGTGTGGAAGGAGGCGTCACAGGTTCCCATCGTCCTCGAATACGGTTTGAACTCTGTCCCTTACGGTATGCTCTGTCTTCTTTGTTTATATAGGTTTGTCTTCTAACTGTTTGTTTCTTTTATTTCAGAGGGGAACGACTTGCAGTCTCTCCTGCAGCCGCGGGAGAGTGATGGTCCCGCTCGGATGGGTACTCGTGCTCTCGATGAGAACGAGTTGCCCATCTTGGAGCAAACGAGGGATCGGTTTGTGGAGGTCTACCCGCCAGGCCACCCTATTCTGAGCGCCACGCGGCCAGGTAAGGCGTTATTCAACCCTCGACCTCTCAATGCTGAAACCTCTGCTGGAATTCCTCTAATCTTGTCATCTTCTGATGAGGAATCCGCAGATGGTCCTCCGTTGGTGCGGAAGAAAAAGGCTGCCGGCGGGAAGGAGAAGGCGAAGGTTGCCTCCACTGCCGATCCGGTGCATCGGTCTGATTCAGAGACCGAGAGCGAGGAGGTGGCGGGGAACCCTGGTGGTGATAAGACCACTGCTCCGGAGGCTGAGACGACCGTCACCTCCGAGCAGCCCAGGACAACGACGGTGAGCGGCGTGAAGAGGCCGGCTCCATCGGGTTCGTCCCCGCCTGTTCGCACTTTTAGGCTCAAGAAAACCCGTAAGTACAAACTTCCTTTACTTTTTAACTTCATATCTTTCCGCCATTATACTTATATCTTCTTTGTGCAGGCATGGATGCTACCGCATTCCAGGGTGGAGCGGGGAGGAGCACCTCCGGACCCATGACGGTAGGCTTGGTCAACCTACCTGAGGCGATGACCCAGGCGGCTGCGCCTGCTTCAGTTGTTGGTTCAGTTGCTCACCCAGTTGAGCCAACTGTTCCAACTGTGATGACATCTCCGCCGGCTGTCAGTGCCATATTTACTGAATCTTTCACTGAGCCGGCGGTGACTATTTCTGCGGGTACTTCCGCAGCGGCGACCACGGTTGTGAGTTCACCTCCGGTGAGTTCACCTCCGTTGGTTTCTACCGCGGTGGCCTCTATGCCTCCTCCGACGTCGGCAGCTACGGCCGATCCTTCAGGTATGCTTGGGGCTTCTCGCCAACCTCTGCCTCCTTTCCATCTGCCTGACCTCTTGGATGGATTTCCCTTGGGTTCAGGTGATGGGTTTGGCGGCTATCGGCCTGTTGTCGACCCTACAGGTGCGTAGGGTTCTTTTGGCCTTTTTTTTTATATCATCTTTTCCTAACTGCTTTTTGTTTTTTGCAGTGTCGGATTCCAATGAAGTGTATGTTCCACGATGGAACATCCGCCGAGGAACAACCCTTCGCACGCCTGTGGAGTGCGTGGAGTGGGCTCGTCACGCAGCTCCCAGTGGTGCGTTGGGGGAAGCAATGGCTAGCTACCAGGAGGGTAGGCTAACCAACGAGCTTCGGATTCTCCTAGCCCGGATGCAGCCGCGCGTCGAGCTGCTCTGTCGTGAAAACGACAAGTTAAAAGCAGCTCGTATTCAAGAAGTAGCTCAGGCGCGGGCTGTCCGGGAGGAGAACAAGAGGCTTACCGCAGTGGCTGCGGAAAAGGAGAAGGCCTTCAAGGCCCTCGAGGTTGAAGTTCAGGCCCGGCTCGAGGCCCGTTCCAAGGCTGCCCAAGCTGTTAACGAACAGCTTCGGCTGGCTAAGGAAACTGCACGGAACGCAACTGAGAGGGCCACCAAGGCTGAAGCTGTTGCTGATCCTCTACGCCTCGAGAATGAGGAACTTAAAGCCAAACTAGAGGCGCTCCAACAGGCTCATGATGCCTTGGCGATGGAAGACGCCAAGAAGCTCCAAGAGATCTTGGACCAGAGGGGGGTGCTTGACCACACTGAGCGGAAGCTAAAGGGCGTTGAAGAGGCTGCGGCTAAAGAAGTGTTGCTTGCCAACCTCAACAAAAGTGAAGCCGAACGCGCCCGTAACCAAGCTCAAGCTGCCCTCCAGGAGGCTCTGGTTACCAAGGAATGGCTTCTTCGAGAAGCGTTGTCGCAGGTAAGCTTAGCTTCCTAATGTCTTCACGCTTTTCGTTGGGGGAAGCAATGGCTAGCTACCAGGAGGGTAGGCTAACCAACGAGCTTCGGATTCTCCTAGCCCGGATGCAGCCGCGCGTCGAGCTGCTCTGTCGTGAAAACGACAAGTTAAAAGCAGCTCGTATTCAAGAAGTAGCTCAGGCGCGGGCTGTCCGGGAGGAGAACAAGAGGCTTACCGCAGTGGCTGCGGAAAAGGAGAAGGCCTTCAAGGCCCTCGAGGTTGAAGTTCAGGCCCGGCTCGAGGCCCGTTCCAAGGCTGCCCAATCTGTTAACGAACAGCTTCGGCTGGCTAAGGAAACTGCACGGAACGCAACTGAGAGGGCCACCAAGGCTGAAGCTGTTGCTGATCCTCTACGCCTCGAGAATGAGGAACTTAAAGCCAAACTAGAGGCGCTCCAACAGGCTCATGATGCCTTGGCGATGGAAGACGCCAAGAAGCTCCAAGAGATCTTGGACCAGAGGGGGGTGCTTGACCACACTGAGCGGAAGCTAAAGGGCGTTGAAGAGGCTGCGGCTAAAGAAGTGTTGCTTGCCAACCTCAACAAAAGTGAAGCCGAACGCGCCCGTAACCAAGCTCAAGCTGCCCTCCAGGAGGCTCTGGTTACCAAGGAATGGCTTCTTCGAGAAGCGTTGTCGCAGGTAAGCTTAGCTTCCTAATGTCTTCACGCTTTTCTTTGTAAATAGAAAAGGTTTTGATACTTGTATTTTTTCTTGTAGGTTGTGCATCGAGTCTTCACGGACACATCATACGACGATGCCATGAGCGCAGCCCTCAACGCTTCTCACGAGGATGGGGAAAAGGCCGGCTTCCTGCTTGGTCTAGGGTTCGTTGAGAAAGGCATCCCGCCTTCCAACTTCCCTTTATATGATGTTGATACTGAAGCTGTATATGACCAAGTACTGAATCAGTATGCCGCCTTCCCGCATCCGGTGGTGGAGAAGGTGAACGAAGTTGCTGCTGCTGATGATGGGCTAGCCATTCTAAAGACCTTCCTTGAACCGCCACACTCTACTGATGGTGCTGGTCCAAGTGGAAGTGGTCCTGAAGCTTGATCCTGAAGATCCCTTTCCACCATTAGAGTAGATTTTTATTTTTGTATAGCTTCTTTTGTATGCGGGTATGTACCCAGCAATCTTTGTAATATTTGAATTTCGATGGAATAAAGATTATTTGCCAATCCCTTGCCTTGTTTATTTCACGCATATTCTGATTTAACTTAATTTCTTTAGTACTTAGATAAGTTAACTTTTCAACGTGGTAGATAATAAGTTAAAGTTTTGCGTCCTCTTTCATGATTGTGCGGATAAGACCGTCACTTGCACTTAGTAGGATGGCTAAACTTTACCTATATCTGACCTGCGTGGAAGTTTTCCTCATCTTTTCCTTTGAAAATTTCTAAGTGTTTAGAATAAGTTAACCTTTGAACGTGGTAGATAATAGGTTGAAGTTTTGCTTCCTCGTTCGTGATTGTGCGGGTAAGACCGTCACTTGCACTTAGTAGGATGGCTAAACTTTGCCTACATCTGACCTGCGTGGAGGTTTTCCTCATCCTTCTGTTAGAAATTTTCTAAGTATTTTGAATAAGTTAACCGTTCGACGCGCGGTTGTCAATAGGTTAGTTCGGTTTCCTCTATCATGATTTGTGCGGTTAGGACCGGCACTTTCATTTAGTGGGATGACCAAAGTTTACCTATGACTGACCTGCGTGAAGGTTTGCCGTTTTTTGGGTTTATGCGGGTTTTGCCGCCTTCCCCACGCAACGACTTTCCACGTAATTATGCGGTGAATACCGGCATATCAGTGTTGAATAAATTAACCGTTCGACGCGCGGTTGTTAATAGGTTAGTGTTCAGTTTCCTCTATCATGATTCGTGCGGATAGACCGGCACTTTCATTTAGTGGGATGACTGAACTTTACCTTTAACTGACCTGCGTGAAGGTTTGCCGTTTTTTGGGTTTATGCGGGTTTTGCCGCCTTCCCCACGCAACGACTTTCTTTCACACTTATGTATGCGGTGAAGACCGGCATATCCGTGTGGAAAGTTCATAAGTATAAATGTAAGATCATCAGCATCGATGTTCTAAGGAGAATCATTTCCATTAGAAGTGGCTCTGGGCCTTTTCTTTACAAATTTGGAATTGATCTACATGCAAACTGTGTAATTGAGCTCCCTTCTATGTTGTTGGGATGGGAGTGCCATCGAGCCGATATGCACCTGGTTCGGGATCTCGTTGTTTACGCAGTATGTAGTCTCCAACATTGAAGCTGCAATTTTATTCGTGTTTTCCCCAACTGGGGTTCTACACGCGTCAGCCTGCTCAGCGTTCGTTACGCCACGAGGTGCGCGAGCGCCCCATCTCTGACAAATGCTTCGACGATGTCCTTTACGTCTGTGCATTCTTCAGTGTTGTGGCCTTTTGTCCTGTGAAAGTCACAGTATTTGCTCCGATCAGCATTGTGACGATGTCGGATTATTGGAGCCTTTGGCCATGGGAGCTCCTCAGTGGCGAATATCTCGGTAACGCTTTTGGTGAGTGGCGTCCATCTGGAGTTCTGGTTCGACTGTACGTTATCCCTTCCGCCTAACCGATGTTGCAAGCCGGATGAGGTGTCAAAGTTTACCCTTGACTGCCAAATGCCTAGCTTCCGCTTTTTGTTTAGTCGGGCGGTAAGGACGTTGTCTTCTCTTGTTTTCTGGGTGTAGAGGTTTGTGCTCTGGGGGAGATCTCTACCCAGTTGCTTCTCCGTTTCCGCAAAGCGTTTAGCTGCTGTCATGATGGCATCCCATGTGGATGGCATGCCATCTCTACCCGTTAAGGTGCGGATGAGCTCTGGGTCGTTCGCGCCCTGGATGAAAGCAGCGCGAACAAGATCTTCGCTAATATTACCCAGACTTAGCTTCTTTGAGTTGAAGCGAGTGATGAAGTCTGGCAAAGATTCATCTTCCTCTCGAATGCAATTGAGGATTGTCCATTGCTCTTCGGTATACTTTCTTTGTTGGCTGAAGTGTTGGCTAAACTTCTGTTGGAAGTCTGCCCAATCGTAGATGTGGTTGACCGGTAGACGATCGAACCACGCTCTAGTTGGCCCAACAAGCGTCATTTGGAACATGTAACTCCACGTAGGTTCCGTCCAATTACTGACGGTTGCCCCCGCTATGAATCTGTTTAAATGATCGTCTGGATCAGATATACCATCGTAAGTGCCGATGTTGGACATCTGTTTGGCACTTTTCGGGGCGATTGCTTCCGCAATGTCCCTTGCAAATTTGGACGTTCCCGCATTTGCCGCAGTTGGTCTAAATGCTTTGGAGAAGTCACGTGGGTTTCCACCCGCGTTTTTTGGTTTGAAGGTTTCTCCAAAATGCCTTCTCGGTTGGGAGTCCGTTTCCTTACGCTTCCCTTTCGCCCTATGACGAGGGTTTGCGTCACTATCGGATTCCTCCGAATCATCGTCAAAGTACTCTACGAATTCATCAGCCTGTTGGAGTAAACGTAAGCGTTCATCCAACTCAGCTTGGAATTCTTTTTGACGTGCTTCCGCCCACGCTTTAACTTCAGTGTTTGGCGGGGGAGCTTCGTTCGTTGTCTCTCTAACTGGGTATCGGTGAATCCCAGTGAGCGATTATTTACTACACTTGCCCAGCTTGGGTAACTGGGGTAGTGTTCGTATAATTTACTGCACTTGCCCCGGCTTGGGTAACCGGGGTAGTGTTCGTAAAAACTGTGTAGTCGCCGGTATTCCCCCCAGTAGCTGGGGTTGTGGTTACCGGAGTTTCTTTAACCATCTTTTCAGAAGTTTGAAAAAACTGAAAAAAGAAATTAAGTTCTAGCTTTTATGCACGGATGGCGCCAATGAAGAAACACTAATCGACCCAGGGCAGATTACGGATAATCTGGGGGTTAAATAGATGTTTCCCACGAGGGGTTAGATCCGGCAAAGATGGTTCTTCTGATAACCTGCAGAACAGACACCGTGAGCTCGTCACTGAGAAGGGGGGGGGGGGGTACCTCCTTGTGACCACCCTCCGGCGTGAGAATCAGACTAGATTGCTCTTGAATATAAGTGTATATTAAGAGATTGCTAGAGCAGATATCAGGTATAAGATGTAAGATACAAGATAAGATGAGATGATCATACCATTTGGGGTATTTATAGCCGAAGGTAGGCTTCCAAGAAGGTGTAGCCGGCTGAATAGTATTCCTCTTCTACCAACTGTGGCCTACGCACGTGCCATGCTGGTAGTTGGTGGGTAGGCAGCGGCTGACAGTGACCAGGCCTGCTGTGTACTATTCCTTTTCCACCAACTGCAGGCTATGCACGTGGTATGACAGGAGTTGGTGAGTAGGCAGCGGCTAATAGTGACATACAGTAACAGAGCATGCTGCTCGCCATACTGTTGTCAATGAGCTGTCATATCTCTGGTCAGATCTTTTGCCCATACCTCGTCAGGTACAGTACAAAAGATCCTCCAGTATCGTACGGACTGGCTCATTTGGGCGGGAGTATTCCCCCTCCCCCCTTTGTGCGGGATTGTTCCCGGCTTTGCTCATTCCTTCAGGTGACTACTGAATTATTGAGCTAAGTGCCTTGTGCGTGTAGCCTTGCTGCGTGGGTGGCCTTCCCTGATGGCTTGTATCCGCAGCTGCGGGAACAGGCGGAGTACTTCACCATTGGGAGGCATTTCCTGCGGGAACAGCTTGCGTACTGCGCGTAAGGACGTCACGTCTCTGAGCATGGTGGGTCCTGCGGATCCAGTTGGTTTCTGCGCAGACGTCTCTCTTCAAGGTGAGTCATGCGGGTCCAACTGGGCTCTGCTGGGACCTACCTCTTCAAACGTTCAATCACAACTATGTCGAAACAACCAAACGGGTTGGCTTTACGAATTCAATTACGTAATGCTTGCAACATAAATTAATTAATATATTATTTATCTACATATATAAACAAAACCAAAAATAGAAAAATGGGTCGGGTTTTCGGGTTTGAAAAGCAACAAATGTTACACATAGATATGAAATAAAGTAATTTACAAAACATCTATGGTCTAAAGATACTTCGATTATGTTCGCTCATCGTGCTTCTTATGAGAGCAAGTGTTGATCTTTAAAAAAAATGCCACTTCAGATGAACCATTCCAATTTATACATGTATCAGGTAATCACTATACTTCCTCAAACCATAATAGAAAGCATCAAATGCCTTTTATTAACTAAAGAGGTAGCAAGGACAAATATCCTCTCAAGGGAATGAAAACTAAAAGTTATTGATTTGTAGTTTTTGTGACCATAATAGTTGCTAATAGCATAGCTCTAGTATATATTTGTAACAGGTGTACGCGTATATGATCCAGAACGACAAAAATGGAGTGAGTGCATAATTCTTTGTTTCATGTCATTAAAATCTTTTATAATTCACAATAAACTAAAATACTTTGAGAGGTTAATATACTCCATTAGTGAGGAAATAAAAACGAAACTGATAAGTTGTTTTAATATTTTTAATTATTTAAAAACAAAATTATGAGTTAATACGGTGCGCTTAGGTCTATACGCACCGTATTGTTCATTCCTGGGAACGAGGCGTTTAAGTTGGGCAGGCTGTCCTATACATCTGCCATTCCCATGCTCATACGCCTCATTTAGACCTCCATGCTGCATATGGTCCCGGGAATGGCCAGCGTATAGGTCAGCCTGTCCGACCTATATGGTCCCGGGAATGGCCAGCGTATAGGTCAGCCTGTCCGACCTATATGTCATACTTGTTGGAATATGATGCGGCGTAGGTCTACACGCATTGTATGCCCCTAGCCTGACATTCTCTTACACGCGCAACATGAGATTATCAGGTTAAATTCCATACACCTCGTATAAACTTATAAAAGGTATACAGGCTGTCTAGATCTAAACCCTAGGTGTCCAAATAAAACGACCCAATTAAAAATACATAATAATGTTATATACGGTATTTATGTTTGTCTGTTTGTAACTAAAAAAGGCATGTTTTAGTTCATACATATTAGTCATGTTTTATTTTTGGGAAAACTCCTAAAATAAGCATTTATGAAAACAAATTTCAAGTTTTAGGTACCATTTGCAAGAAATTCCAGAAATATGTATTATAAACTAGTCGTGACGAGTAGTTTATAGAACCAATTAGAACTTGTCACGTGCCTTTAAACTAACCGTAACGAACACGTTCACTAATCATTTACTCGTCACGACTAAATAAGTCTCATGCCTCGTAATCAGAGCCTACGAGTAATAGTCCTTTAGTCGCGACGAGTAGATTATAAGGTTAAACTAGTCGCAACAAGTTAACTACTCGTGTATGGAATGTAAACCGGGTAAACTAGTTGTCGCGACTAAAGGACTTACGAATTACTCGTGGTCGTTGATTACGAGACATGAAACTTATTTAGTCGTGACGAGTAAATGATTAGTGAACATGCTCGCTACGGTTAGTTTAAGGACACGCGACAAGTTTTAATTGGTTCTACAAATTACTCGTCACGACTAGTTTATAATAACTATTTCTGAAATTTTTGCAAATAATAACTAAAACTGAAAATTTGTTTTCATAAATGCTTGTTTTGAGAATTTTCTCTTTATTTTTACGTTGTATGACTTCCTGATTTGAAAAAAAAAATAGAGATTTTTCTTTTTCTATTTTTGTTTTTTTTTGTGTTTTCTATACATGTTTTGCCATATCTTACTATACTATTAAAACAACATATCTTTTTCACATGTCATTTAAATGGGTTATCCACATAGGATGCCAAATATACAATTTTTATAAATAAATTATCCACATAATAAACAATTTAATTTTAAATATTAACTCTTAAGTTGGAGAATGCTTCAAAATAAATGGTTATAATAACCATTTATTGAGTAACAAAGGCAATCTTTATTGTTATTTTCTAAAATTTTGAGACTTTGTTATTTTATTTTTTGGGATTTTGGGAAATTATTTATGAACTTTTGGACTTGGCGTATGTATGGATGTTTAGATTGAAATGGTGGTTTAAGTCACGAACTTTGGATTTTATTGTTGCTTTATTAAACGGTTTAATTAAAATTATAATTGTTATATCTCATTGTTATATTCATATTTGTAGCGTTCTTTTTGTTGTGTACTTATATGTTTTATAATTTCAATAAAAATAGTTTTTATAACACATAACTTATGTTACAACATCTACATGTTTACAATTTATTGCTTACAACATATGATTTCAATACATAATGAAGTTTTAATTAATATGTCATTTTTTATTTCAGAGTACAAGTTAGAAAGATGTGGTATAAGTAAGAAATATGTTTTAAATTGCTATTTATCTCTGTTTTTCTTTGTATATTGGATTTTTTAATTAAAACAACAATGTGATACCTTATATTAATAATGTTAGATTATCTGCCTTTTACAATTCATTAAAATGTATAACACATACATATACACACACACACACACATATATATTTATATATAGTTTTATATATTTTCACTCGTGTGTAACACGGGATTTAACCTAGTGATTCATTATGTTTTAATCTCACATGCATATAAAATATTTATTTTGGCTTTGTATGTTACACATTTGGTTTTGTTTTAATTTATGGTTTTAGTTTAAGAAATACAGATTTAGTATTTTATTTCAGATTAGATATTGGATTCTGGACATGATATTTTAGTTTGAACTGAAGATGGCAAACACAATGTATGTTAATAAAGATTTCCAACAAAAATTCTGAATTGAAGATGACAGCGTGACGTTAGACACAAATATATTGTGTTACTTCGTATGAAATCCAGATTTAGTGTTTTATCTCGTATTAAACACTAGGCATGGTGTTTTAATCAATACCTCTATCAATCATGCGGCTGTAGTTTGTACGAATTAATAGTTATGTGGTTTTAATGAAACAATAGTTATGTTATAGTTAATATGAAATAGCAGTTGGTATTGGTATTGTGGTTTTTAATTTCATATAATAGTAACTAAGTTTTTAAAGTGTTTCCAGTTGATCATTTAAGTTAAAAAGTATTTTAATTAAGTCTGCTAACTTTCATATTTTATTAAAATAAAGGTTTTAATATGTTTTTTTAGCCTTTTTCTTTTTTGTTTAAAAAAGGGAATTTTTTATCTTGACATTAAATGGTGACGTGGATTTTTAATATAAGTAAGCTTTTTTAAAAAAAAAAAATTTAACTACATATATTGCAAATTTCGACCCTCATATCTTATCCTCCCTTTGTTGACGCACAAAAAAATCGGTGGGACTCAGTTTGAAGATTTAGTGACTTTATTTGGGGAAAACTACATAAGTGACCTAATTGAAACACTTTTGAAACTTGGTTGCTATTCTACAACATTTTTTATAAATAAATCCAAATGCATTGTAATTTTTATCCTCCGTACCGTTCAATTTACAAACCGAACCTTTGATGGAATTTACTAGTAATGGTTTCGGTTATGTTTTTGAGAAGGGTTCTCCTTATCAAATGGTTTAAAAATGTAAGGCCCCGAACCCAGGGAACCCCACAGTTGGTATTCATTTAAAACACTCGTAATGATAATTAAACTTAAAAACAATTCTTTGCATTAAAATAACATCACAGGGTATAATTCGGCGGAAAACGTAAACAAATTAATGAGTTCCCAAAACCCGGGAATTTAACCCCAAAACCAAAATTAAGTATATCTTTTATAAGTCTTTTGAAATAAAATGTTCATAAACAATTCTTCATTCCAGTATGCCCTTCACCGTCCAAGTAGCTCCGTGCACGTCCAAGCGATAAGGCATCCTCTTCCTAACCTGAAACTCACACTAACATGCACACAAAGTCAGCTTAAGCTGAGCGAGTTCAAGTTTTAAATAAGTAGCAAAAGTCTTAATAATCATTCCAACGGTTTTAAAACAGCAAACGGAAGTACATCGGTTAGGTCACCACATTCAATCAATAGTCATTCTTACGTATGAGCATCTCTATACGCGCATTCATATATATATCAGTATATATATATATATATATATATATATATATATATATATATATATATATATATATATATATATATATATATATATATATATATATATATAACATTCAATAATAACATTCAGGGCCGAGAAAACGTACAACCCAAACACGCAACATTCGACACATGCAAACACAAAGTAGGCATACGCAACATTCAGTAGTCGAGACGACTACAACATTCGCCAAATATTGGCCATTCTAAAATATATATAAATATATATACATACACACATTCTATAACATTCCAAGGCCTACCAATACTAGCAAGCCTATGTAAAACCATTCAACATTTCATCAAGCAAAATCGCTTAGGTGTGCATGCTAGCCCAAAACTTAAAAAGAGTTAAACGGGGCATCAAGAACTCACCTGAAATCAATCGAACACCTGCAACGAGCTAGGAAATCCCTAAGTGCATAATCACAAGCAAGGGCCTGTAAAGTATACATAACGTGTTACTAAGCTAGATCGAAAGAACACTATTGCCTAATGGGCCGTTCAAGCCCAACAACTTGGCCCAAGGCCCAACAACTTTCAATTAACCAAATCCACCCTACGATTAAGGTCGGGGCTAACCATGATGCACCACTCGCCCGTCGGCAATCAAATCGAGTCGAATACACGCGTGATGAACCATAAACAAATTGTTAAACGAATCAGCCCCAAATGGGTCTAATTCCCATTTTAATCCTTTCGTTCATCATAATTATGTCACCCGAGTTGATAGGGTTGACGGTTCCTTTTTACAACTCTCAATTTAACATTTAAACGAAAATTCGCGCACCGCCGACTCGATTGACCAAGCACCAACCAAAACAGCCCCTAATTTTCCCACAACCCTCCCTAGGGCCGTACAAACTGATTCGGTTGGTCATCCAACCGATTAACGCATCAAACTCAACAATTTGCAATTCTACACCCGATAAACTCTAGTTTTCGAACTAAAATCGATTGACCGACTTAAACACCTCCAATGGCTACGAAATTTTAATATGATGTAAATGCTATACCTGGGAATATATCTACACCGAAAACTCTAATTTTTATCCACGGGAAGTGGGTCAATTACACCTTGGCCGAAAATCTGTCCAACGAAAAGTTTCGGCAAAATTGAGCATCAAAACGATTAGGGGTGAACAAAAAGAGTGTTGAGGATTGTAGTACATACCTTGAACTACTTCTAGGAGCTTGAAATTGATCAAAAAGTCGAAGCAAAGAAGGGAGGGGGCTGGTATTCTTGGCCGATCGCTGCAGCAGCTGCTACTAGGGTTTAGGTTTTTTTGATTAGTGTTATATTATAAAACATTTTCATTCTAGCCCTCGGAATTTAATAATAATGCAACTTGGAAGAAATGTTAAGTGATTAGACGTACCGGGATGACGTAAAGGCTTCCGAGAAACGTCGGATAAATCCTGAGAATTATACATACTCTACAATCTTTAATTCTTAAAACCGGAATTAACGGGCGTTACAAAAAAACACCTCATAACCTTTATTAGCTCATGAGATATAAAATTGCACATATTATAAGGAAAAGTTAAAATACAAAGGAGACAAAAATGAAAAGGATGAGAAAGATTTGTGGTCACACAAAAAACCCTTCAAAAAAAATTCTAAAAAATTAATAAAAAAAATCATAACTCAAAATATAAATAAAAATTTTAAAAATTAAAAAAACAAAATGTTTCCTCATCATTCTCGGTCAAAAAAAAAACCCTCAAAAAGACACAATGCAGAGACAAAAGACACAATGAACAAAAGACACAATTGTAACTAAAAAAGATACAATAAATCGCAAGATATAACACAATGCCGAACAAATATAACACAATGTTGACTAATATAACACAATATCAAGAAAAAAGACACAATGTCAAGAAAAAAAGACAAAATCAATTACGAAAATAAACACAAAACATAATGATAAACAAAAAGACACAATGGTCTTTTTCACTTAACATTGTGTCTTTTTCGAGGGTTTTTTTTAAGAACGAGGAAGACAGTGGAAACATTTTTATGTTTTTACTTTTTTTGTTTTTTTATTAAATTTTGAGTTATGATTTTTTATTTATTTATCTTTGATTTTTTTGAAAGGTTTTTATGTGTGGCTATAAATTCTTCTCATCATTTTCATTTTTGTCTCCCTTTCCCTTTGTAGAATAAGTTGACCCATATTATAATTATGTCACTCCTTTAATTTTTGTCCACTCATTTATCTAATACAACAGTTAATATTCCTATGGTTAGCTCATCAGGCGAAACATTCAATCGGTTCATCATGATCACTTGAGTAGTTGAAATTGGATTTTACAAATTGATTATGCTAATTGGAAATCGATTCCACTATAACATTGCAAGTGTGTTTCTTAGTGTTTGATGATAATTTTGCTTTAATTTGGGTTATCAATGCACTATTTAATTCACTTGCTTAAGAATTGGAAGTTTGAATTATTTTGGTTCATTGGCTTATTTACGTTAGTGAAGATAATAATTTTGCTTTAATTTTAGCATTTAGTTGTTTATTATTTTTATTTATATTTTTTAGTTTTGTAGGCCAAATACTCAAAACCCGAACCTGAAGAAGCCGTGAGAGATTAGGGTCGGGTTTCGATTATAAAATTAAATTTCTCAAACCCGAGGAACCTAATAAAAGAAACCAGAGACTCGAAAGTCAAGAACACTTCTACCTTTGAGGAATTGGTAAGCACAATCACACAAGCAACTGTTATTGCATAAATCATCTAGGGAAATTAAATAAAAAGGACGGGTTACCGTTCATGTAAACGGGTTAAAAGATGTGGAACCTTGTAGTGGGCCTTGAAAATGATATCCTCAAATGCTACCACCATGTTTAAACTTAAAACCATGGCATTATATCACATGTTTCATCTTAGCCATTTCATTTTCACCAAGCTCCAAAGTCCAAACTTTACCAATCGACACAAGTGACGTGCACGTGAGCATAAGGTATAAATCCCAACACATGCCGATGATTAACAATTATCCGCACTAAAATCTTACCTTAACGAAATCTCATATAATAGAGAACAAATTATCAAACATTATCCGGTCAATAATAGTAACACGCACACTTTCGACACATAACAACGAAAGCGCAAAACTGTCACGCATTTTGCAAAGACCAACATAAAAATATAAGGCCTACAAGCCTCCATGGTCCTCTTTAAACTTAATAATAATATCCAACGTTGACACAATACCAAAAACTTCAACCACACTTGAAAATATATAACAGTTAAGCCATCAACCACATCTGAATCATTAGGATGATCGGTTATGCGCTTTATAGCTTAGCAGTGCGTAGCTTCTGCTTGAGAATCGGTTGAACATATTCATGGTAGCCATCAGCTACATCTGAATCATTAAGCGGGTCTTTCCAAGCAGCCTCGTACAGTTTTGGATACACGTTTCCATCATAGCGCCCAAGAATTGAACCCAAGTAGTGGTCAGTGTAGCTGAATGCATCAACTAGCGCAATTGCATTTGGCCGGACCTGCCAACAAATAAACAAAGGGTAAATACTAAACAGGTAACTGTAAGAGACAATCTCAATTAACCACCTCAAAACGTGATATAATTATCATATTTACCCAAGAAAAGATCATAATATCAAACATACCCATTTACAAATTTATGGCATTTATACCCCTCTAGAAATTTGTATTGTCATGTAAGTGTTTGGAGTGTAAACAGAAAGAGAAGGGTATAATGGTCATACTATAAATATATATTGTTGACTAACCTTAGTATACAATGTTCTGAGTTGATCATTAGCAAGTGAGGCTTGTTTGGGTGTAAGGTACCCGGTGGCCAAGAAATCACCCTGATGCTTGTGTAAGAGAAACAATGCATACACATAACACAACGCCTCTAAAGCTAGTTTCACTCCCTTTCCAGGGATGTCTTGTTGCAATTTCTCTACAAACCTGAAATATAACATTGAAACAAAACGATTTAATAAATGATACTTTTATGGTTGATGCGGTATATGTTAAATACTATGAATATAATAACTTGTAAGTCTTACTTGGACACAACAATTAATTGGCAGTGAGCAGCTGCTGCCTCCACCAAATCAGCTGATAGTTCTGCAAAACCTGAAACAAAAACTCAAACGAATTTACATTAAGCATGGAAATAGCAAGGGCTATTATACAGCTGCAGCTTGAAGCTTGTTTAATAAGACGAGCTGAGCTAGCTTTTTAACTTTTTTTGTTATATTTATCCATATGTGAAAGAATCACAAATTTCAAAAATAGACTAGTTGGCTTGAGCTATATGATCCGAGCCAAGCTCGAGCTCAAACTTCAGCTGGTTAAGAGTTTCCAAGCCGGGTGGCTCGTTTAACTTCAAGCCCGAGTCCGAGCCTGATCTGGCTCGGCTCAGCTTGATTGTTAATCAGCCATAGTCACAACTGACAAACCAAGTTCTATTTCATCATGACTGATATAACAAGAGTCGAGGAAAACATTAATAACTAAAGATAAAAAGTACCTTCTTCTGGATTTTCAAACTTGGCTAACCGTCGACCACACTGAACAGACATTCTAGCAGCCCTTGACTCAAATGCTTCCACTATTGCGCCAGGGTTTAGCCAACCCTCCGCTGCAGCCAATTGGATTTGTGGTCAATAAAGTAGTTAAAGATATTAAGCATATTTTCAACAACTAATATGTACGCATTTGGTTTATGCCTATGGTAAAATGAAGTTTCAGAGGTTGTTAAAGTAGACAAGACAATGTACCAGTTTGAACAGCACAATTATTCTGCATAAGAGATGTCACTCTCCCCATATAAGCTGTCGTCCCAACAGGCTTTTTGTAACCAAGCTCCGAGACTGTTTTCACAAGAAACCTCGCAACCTATAAAGTTTTCAATCAGCAACCAACACATCATAAAGAGTTAACCATTGACAGTTTGTGCATTAGACATTAATATATCGTTCCTATGTTACAAATCCTTTAAAGACCTTTGCATTAGTGTATTATTAAATATGTATTTATATAAATTCTTTTATCACATACCTGCAGCATTAGAACAACATTGTCGCCTTCATATGTACAAGCAGGAATGTAGACCGCAAATAATTCTGGAAGCCCACTACTAACAAGGTAACCATGACCACCACATAGCTTTCTACATTCTTCAATTCCATCCTGCAAGACAAAAAATCAAGATATTAAGTTCAATTAACAAAAGTAACTTTTTGTTGAATCACACATTACCTATATCCGAACATAAGTACATAACTTATGTATACAAGAAAGAATTAACCACTCACAGCTGTAAATGAAGTTGTCAAGGACTTTAACCCTGCAGTACACGCATGAGCCTCAGGCAAAGTTGAAAAGTCATTAGCTGCTAATCTTTGCTTAACATCCGTGTACAACCACTTCAACCACTCGCCCACAAATCTGAAGGCATAAGCAGATGCTAGCAAAGGGAAGAGTCTACTTTGCTGAGTTTTATAATCAATCACCTAAAGGTAAAAACAAACAAGCAAAAACTTGACTCAATTTATAAAAATAAAAATAAACATATAAATATGACGGAGAAAAACTTCTTGTTTTACAAACCTGGGTCTCGGGCCCACCATTACGTGAGCCAAACTGTCTACGAACAGCACTGTATCTTGTAGCAATACAAACCGCACGAGATAATGCTTTAGAAGCATCAGACACAATTGTTTGCCTAACATACACCATAGTTCCATATATAAGTTGTCTAGGGACATTGGACTGCACAACTTTCCCGTCCTTTGTGACCTGGGTTACCCTGGGAGTAATTTAAAGAATTAAGGATTAATATTAGATAAATAAAAGGAGGGTAAATAAGTATGTCTATATGTTACTTGACCACTAAATAGTTACATAATAAGAATTAAGAATATGTGTATAGATCTGATAGTACCTCATCAACATTTGGTTTCTTGGGATACACACATGATCAAACCTTAAAACACCATTATCCATGGTGTTATACGCCCCATTTCCAAACTTCATCCCAATATCACCAACAGTAACACCAGGAAGAGGTGTGTGATCATCCAAGCTCCTTAGTTGGACAATAAACCCTTCAAGAAAACAATGACGGTATAACTTTATTTTTCAACAAAAATTATTAAAATTTTAGACAATGATTTTACCTACAGAATCTTAGCAAAAAATAACAGTAGTGGGTGTTTAGATGTGCATTTTGAAAGTGAGTGATACTGAATAATAAGAATCAGATAGATAGGTTAATTAAAACAGGTTGTACAAGATAGTGTGCTGTATGTGGTTGTGGTTTTGTTGTTTGAAGTTGTCGTGGCGTTTGAGTGTTTGATAAATTGTGATTATTTAAAAATAAAGCTAATACAACTTGTGTGACAGGGATAAGCATCTCACAAATTAGGTTTAAAGGATTAAGTAGTATTAATTTATCAATAACAATCAATTTTATTGCAGCAGCTAGTATGAAACTGATTGATCAAATAACTAGAAGCAGATTACTATAAAAAATGATCAGATACGCATATTTGAAACACAAATCAAAACATTCCCTTGAAATATAAACTAAAGTATAAGACAGTATTTGTACTAACCATGAACTCCATGAAATTCACCACCTACTATGAGGCGAGCATAAACAAGAGCATGTGTTGAACTTTTACCCAATCCACCAGGCCACCACTAGTAGAGATCAACCACAAAACAAACGTAAATGAGTGAGAGACATAAAATAAAGAACAAACTTGTTCCTAGCTGTGAATCCATTTCATGGTAAATAAAAACTTACTTTGCTTGATGTTAGAGTAGGACTGTGAACAACAAACTCATCAGTTTGAGGATCAAATGTTGCGGTTGTTTCTAGACCTTGCACATTGGAGCCATGACCAAGTTCGGTTTGAGCATAACAACCAATAATTTGCATCTTTTGAGCCAATGGCAGCCATTTCTGTTTCTGTTCTTCAGTACCTTGTCCTTCAATAGCCGGCATGAACATTCCCTACAATATAAAGAAATCCAAGCACTGAAGCTAAAAGCAACCGTTAATTTGACTAATATGTTTACGAAGAGATATAGCAAGTACCCAGTGAAGATCAGTGTAAGCAGGTTCATCAATATAAAGACGCAACCATTTGGCCTCTTCTTCTGAGAATAACAAAAAAGTGCATACTTAAGTGAAACATAACATGATAAAAACATGTTTATTTATTTAAAAGTTGGTATCTTGAAACCGTATTGCGGAGTTGAAGTGAATATTACCGGTCAGGCGGTGATCAACGATCAGCTTCCATCCATGAGCAGCTTTTCTTAGAGTACTCTTGAACAACTCTTTCCTACTCATCATAGGCCTTGTAAACTTTTCAAAGGCCTGCAAACAATAAGATGTAACATAAATACATATAGAGAAGCATAGTTTTCACTTTTCAGGACCAACTGAGCTTGAGGATGTGTTATGTTTGTACATTAACTCTCTCTCTCTCTCTCTCTCTATATATATATATATATATATACAAGCATAATAACACATCTAAAAGTTAAACTATTGTGTTTCCTACTCTTCCAACTTCCTAAATGTAAGCTATCAGTCAACCCAAGCATATTTTTCTTTGAATCTAAAAAAAAGCCCAAAAATAAAACAATTATAACCCTAATTTTCCACAGAATCAACAATAAGCATAAATTAAAGTCATACAGGATGGATCATAGTCCAAAACCCTAATTAAAAAAAAAAAAACCAAAATAGCAATCAAAGATAAATTGAAGTGAGAATGGTACCGGATCATTGGCTACGAGGTTGGCCATACGCTGAGCGAGTTGAAAAGCTTCAGGAGAACCAGCCCAAGCTACTTTCATGGCTTCCACATCAAACTGTGCCTTGCTCCTCTCATCACTCAAGTAATCAACTCCTTCCATTTCCTTCCTTCGAATCACACAATCAAGGAAGCAAGATGAATCAATAGCACATATTTATCATCAATTTTGGTGCAACTATGATGATTTTGTTGCTTACCAAATAGGGGTGATATTATCAAGTCGAGAATATGCGATATGTAACGTATCCGAATTGTTAGTCCCAATGCTATGCTGCCTACTTATATAACATAACAAGAAGATATTTTTATGCAATGGGCATTAACTTCACGTGTTTGCTTGTTTGGTGGCCGGTGGGTGCCTGCCTTCGCTATTTCACATTCAACACTAATAATAATAATAATAATAATAATAATAATAATAATAATAATAATGGTAAGAGCAATCTGCTTTTGGGAAATTATTAATTATTAATGAATGATATTGAGTGATTTCAAGTCAAATAATTGAATAATATATATATCACACGGTTTGATGACGTGGATATCCCTATCCACTCATCATTGTAAAAATATCCATGTTTGAAGCCTTTTTACCATGGCTTCCCTATCCACTCATCATTATAAACATAGCCATGCTTGAAGTCTTTTCACCATGGCTTTTGAGCTAACATGCTTAGGGGCTATTTGGCAATTGATAAATTATTAAATCCTAAACCATAAAGAGGTCTTGATGGTTAAAAGGGTCTGAGCAGTAAGATCGATAAAGTCTGTTTGGTTGGACAGCTGCATGACTGTACAAAATGACTATCTTACCCTCTGAACTATTTTATGCTGAATGAAATGTATTTACTTATTTAGAACTCCAAATGATAAATACGTATAAAAAGAAAATACAAAATATCATAGAAAATCCAAATTACACTATTACTTCAAAATCCATGGAAACATATAAAATCCAAATAGAAGTTAATACTTCGCATACAAAATTAATTTTATTAATTTGAAATTAGTTGAGTAGCTATCTCGTCACGCAAAGTAGTCATATTCTCAATGCCTTGTGAACCCCATTCTATGTCATGAACGAACCGGCCATCACGTTTTCCACCATGTATATCAGAAAAGATAGTGTTCTCCTCGTAATCCATAAATAACTGATCATGAATATTGCATTTCCTTATAAAGTTATGGACAGCGAAACAAGCAATCACCATATCTCTTTGTATTGGAAAAGAAAAAAGAAAAGGGAGCCATTTGCTTTAGAATCGGGAATCTTGCCTTCAAAACACTATACAAGCGCTCAATAACACTTCTGAGTTGTGCGTGAGCATGATTGAATCTTTCTTCCTTAGTTAACGCACGCTGCCGTCGAAAATCTGCTAACCAATACCTTGTATTACGATAGGGTGCCATAAATCCACGAGTGTTTGTGAATGCAGCGCCACAAAGGTAGTATTTATCTGTAACATTGGTATCGAAACAATTACCAAAAAAGAGGTTTGAGCTAACATGCTTAGGGGCTATTTGGCAATTGATAAATTATTAAATCCTAAACCATAAAGAGGTCTTGATGGTTAAAAGGGTCTGAGCAGTAAGATCGATAAAGTCTGTTTGGTTGGACAGCTGCATGACTGTACAAAATGACTATCTTACCCTCTGAACTATTTTATGCTGAATGAAATGTATTTACTTATTTAGAACTCCAAATGATAAATACGTATAAAAAGAAAATACAAAATATCATAGAAAATCCAAATTACACTATTACTTCAAAATCCATGGAAACATATAAAATCCAAATAGAAGTTAATACTTCGCATACAAAATTAATTTTATTAATTTGAAATTAGTTGAGTAGCTATCTCGTCACGCAAAGTAGTCATATTCTCAATGCCTTGTGAACCCCATTCTATGTCATGAACGAACCGGCCATCACTTTTTCCACCATGTATATCAGAAAAGATAGTGTTCTCCTCGTAATCCATAAATAACTGATCATGAATATTGCATTTCCTTATAAAGTTATGGACAGCGAAACAAGCAATCACCATATCTCTTTGTATTGGAAAAGAAAAAAGAAAAGGGAGCCATTTGCTTTAGAATCGGGAATCTTGCCTTCAAAACACTATACAAGCGCTCAATAACACTTCTGAGTTGTGCGTGAGCATGATTGAATCTTTCTTCCTTAGTTAACGCACGCTGCCGTCGAAAATCTGCTAACCAATACCTTGTATTACGATAGGGTGCCATAAATCCACGAGTGTTTGTGAATGCAGCGCCACAAAGGTAGTATTTATCTGTAACATTGGTATCGAAACAATTACCAAAAAAGAGGTTTGAGCTAACATGCTTAGGGGCTATTTGGCAATTGATAAATTATTAAATCCTAAACCATAAAGAGGTCTTGATGGTTAAAAGGGTCTGAGCAGTAAGATCGATAAAGTCTGTTTGGTTGGACAGCTGCATGACTGTACAAAATGACTATCTTACCCTCTGAACTATTTTATGCTGAATGAAATGTATTTACTTATTTAGAACTCCAAATGATAAATACGTATAAAAAGAAAATACAAAATATCATAGAAAATCCAAATTACACTATTACTTCAAAATCCATGGAAACATATAAAATCCAAATAGAAGTTAATACTTCGCATACAAAATTAATTTTATTAATTTGAAATTAGTTGAGTAGCTATCTCGTCACGCAAAGTAGTCATATTCTCAATGCCTTGTGAACCCCATTCTATGTCATGAACGAACCGGCCATCACTTTTTCCACCATGTATATCAGAAAAGATAGTGTTCTCCTCGTAATCCATAAATAACTGATCATGAATATTGCATTTCCTTATGAAGTTATGGACAGCGAAACAAGCAATCACCATATCTCTTTGTATTGGAAAAGAAAAAAGAAAAGGGAGCCATTTGCTTTAGAATCGGGAATCTTGCCTTCAAAACACTATACAAGCGCTCAATAACACTTCTGAGTTGTGCGTGAGCATGATTGAATCTTTCTTCCTTAGTTAACGCACGCTGCCGTCGAAAATCTGCTAACCAATACCTTGTATTACGATAGGGTGCCATAAATCCACGAGTGTTTGTGAATGCAGCGCCACAAAGGTAGTATTTATCTGTAACATTGGTATCGAAACAATTACCAAAAAAGAGGTTTGAGCTAACATGCTTAGGGGCTATTTGGCAATTGATAAATTATTAAATCCTAAAACATAAAGAGGCCTTGATGGTTAAAAGGGTCTGAGCAGTAAGATCGATAAAGTCTGTTTGGTTGGACATCTGCATAACTGTACAAAATGACTATCTTACCCTCTGAACTATTTTATGTTGAATGAAATGTATTTGCTTATTTAGAACTCCAAATGATAAATACGTATAAAAAGAAAATACAAAATATCATAGAAAATCCAAATTACACTATTACTTCAAAATCCATGGAAACATATAAAATCCAAATAGAAGTTAATACTTCGCATACAAAATTAATTTTATTAATTTGAAATTAGTTGAGTAGCTATCTCGTCACGCAAAGTAGTCATATTCTCAATGCCTTGTGAACCCCATTCTATGTCATGAACGAACCGGCCATCACTTTTTCCACCATGTATATCAGAAAAGATAGTGTTCTCCTCGTAATCCATAAATAACTGATCATGAATATTGCATATCCTTATAAAGTTATGGACAGCGAAACAAGCAATCACCATATCTCTTTGTATTGGAAAAGAAAAAAGAAAAGGGAGCCATTTGCTTTAGAATCGGGAATCTTGCCTTCAAAACACTATACAAGCGCTCAATAACACTTCTGAGTTGTGCGTGAGCATGATTGAATCTTTCTTCCTTAGTTAACGCACGCTGCCGTCGAAAATCTACTAACCAATACCTTGTATTACGATAGGGTGCCATAAATCCACGAGTGTTTGTGAATGCAGCGCCACAAAGGTAGTATTTATCTGTAACATTGGTATCGAAACAATTACCAAAAAAGAGGTTTGAGCTAACATGCTTAAGGGCTATTTGGCAATTGATAAATTATTAAATCCTAAACCATAAAGAGGCCTTGATGGTTAAAAGGGTCTGAGCAGTAAGATCGATAAAGTCTGTTTGGTTGGACAGCTGCATGACTGTACAAAATGACTATCTTACCCTCTGAACTATTTTATGCTGAATGAAATGTATTTGCTTATTTAGAACTCCAAATGATAAATACGTATAAAAAGAAAATACAAAATATCATAGAAAATCCAAATTACACTATTACTTCAAAATCCATGGAAACATATAAAATCCAAATAGAAGTTAATACTTCGCATACAAAATTAATTTTATTAATTTGAAATTAGTTGAGTAGCTATCTCGTCACGCAAAGTAGTCATATTCTCAATGCCTTGTGAACCCCATTCTATGTCATGAACGAACCGGCCATCACTTTTTCCACCATGTATATCAGAAAAGATAGTGTTCTCCTCGTAATCCATAAATAACTGATCATGAATATTGCATTTCCTTATGAAGTTATGGACAGCGAAACAAGCAATCACCATATCTCTTTGTATTGGAAAAGAAAAAAGAAAAGGGAGCCATTTGCTTTAGAATCGGGAATCTTGCCTTTAAAACACTATACACGCGCTCAATAACACTTCTGAGTTGTGCGTGAGCATGATTGAATCTTTCTTCCTTAGTTAACGCACGCTGCCGTCGAAAATCTGCTAACCAATACCTTGTATTACGATAGGGTGCCATAAATCCACGAGTGTTTGTGAATGCAGCGCCACAAAGGTAGTATTTATCTGTAACATTGGTATCGAAACAATTACCAAAAAAGAGGTTTGAGCTAACATGCTTAAGGGCTATTTGGCAATTGATAAATTATTAAATCCTAAACCATAAAGAGGTCTTGATGGTTAAAAGGGTCTGAGCAGTAAGATCGATAAAGTCTGTTTGGTTGGACATCTACATAACTGTACAAAATGACTATCTTACCCTCTGAACTATTTTATGTTGAATGAAATGTATTTGCTTATTTAGAACTCCAAATGATAAATACGTATAAAAAGAAAATACAAAATATCATAGAAAATCCAAATTACACTATTACTTCAAAATCCATGGAAACATATAAAATCCAAATAGAAGTTAATATGTCGCATACAAAATTAATTTTATTAATTTGAAATTAGTTGAGTAGCTATCTCGTCACGCAAAGTAGTCATATTCTCAATGCCTTGTGAACCCCATTCTATGTCATGAACGAACCGGCCATCACTTTTTCCACCATGTATATCAGAAAAGATAGTGTTCTCCTCGTAATCCATAAATAACTGATCATGAATATTGCATTTCCTTATGAAGTTATGGACAGCGAAACAAGCAATCACCATATCTCTTTGTATTGGAAAAGAAAAAAGAAAAGGGAGCCATTTGCTTTAGAATCGGGAATCTTGCCTTCAAAACACTATACAAGCGCTCAATAACACTTCTGAGTTGTGCGTGAGCATGATTGAATCTTTCTTCCTTAGTTAACGCACGCTGCCGTCGAAAATCTGCTAACCAATACCTTGTATTACGATAGGGTGCCATAAATCCACGAGTGTTTGTGAATGCAGCGCCACAAAGGTAGTATTTATCTGTAACATTGGTATCGAAACAATTACCAAAAAAGAGGTTTGAGCTAACATGCTTAGGGGCTATTTGGCAATTGATAAATTATTAAATCCTAAACCATAAAGAGGGCTTGATGGTTAAAAGGGTCTGAGCAGTAAGATCGATAAAGTCTGTTTGGTTGGACAGCTGCATAACTGTACAAAATGACTATCTTACCCTCTGAACTATTTTATGTTGAATGAAATGTATTTGCTTATTTAGAACTCCAAATGATAAATACGTATAAAAAGAAAATACAAAATATCATAGAAAATCCAAATTACACTATTACTTCAAAATCCATGGAAACATATAAAATCCAAATAGAAGTTAATACTTCGCATACAAAATTAATTTTATTAATTTGAAATTAGTTGAGTAGCTATCTCGTCACGCAAAGTAGTCATATTCTCAATGCCTTGTGAACCCCATTCTATGTCATGAACGAACCGGCCATCACTTTTTCCACCATGTATATCATAAAAGATAGTGTTCTCCTCGTAATCCATAAATAACTGATCATGAATATTGCATTTCCTTATAAAGTTATGGACATCGAAACAAGCAATCACCATATCTCTTTGTATTGGAAAAGAAAAAAGAAAGGGGAGCCATTTGCTTTAGAATCGGGAATCTTGCATTCAAAACACTATACAAGCGCTCAATAACACTTCTGAGTTGTGCGTGAGCATGATTGAATCTTTCTTCCTTAGTTAACGCACGCTGCCGTCGAAAATCTGCTAACCAATACCTTGTATTGCTATAGGGTGCCATAAATCCACGAGTGTTTGTGAATGCAGCGCCACAAAGGTAGTATTTATCTGTAACATTGGTATCGAAACAATTACCAAAAAAAAATATAGTGTATTTAATAATAAAAGTTGAAGAATGATTAATAACCTGGAGGGGGGAAAGGAAAGCCGGAATTTGGGTTAAATGCAACTTCTTTTAAAACTTGTGAATCCTGTGCAATGCCCTCCCATCCGGCCCATACAAATGTGAATATCATATCAAAATCACAAATTGCTAAGACATTTTGAAAACATTCACCTTTTCCTCTTCCCCTATAACGAGATATAATCGGTTCGGTTTGGTCAACAAAAGTCAAAACGGCTTTATTATTGGTTTCGGTTCAGGTTGAAACTGGTTTCTTACCATGGTACGATCGGTTTCGGTTCGGGTTTTGGTTCAAACCGGTTTATTTGCCAGTTCGGGTTTCAAACCGGTTCGATTTCGGTTTAGTTTTCAGGTCGGTTTGATTAACCGGTTTATTTGCCCACCTCTAGTTGAAAAAGAATTGAATGTTTATTTCCAAATATATTACGTATTTTTAAATTTTCTTTTGATAAAATTTGCAGCTTTGGTTTTCTTTTTCTCGTACAATTTGGAGTGATTCTTGGTTTGAGATATTTCTGGCTATTGTTTTGTTAGTTTTGTACATCTGCATATAACCGTGCCAAATTTTGGTCTTTCATATCTTTAAATTATTCAAACTCTGTAGATATGAACCCACTAAACATAAAAAAGGCTGATGTTATTCTGGTTCTTTTTTATCAGGTACGCTCATTAAAAAACTAGGTGTGTTCATTTATGTTTGTCCGTTTAAAAACTAAATGAACAGTGTATGACGAAAACGGTCAAACATAAACGAACAGACGTAAATGAACAAGCAAAACGTTTGTTAATGTTCATTTGTTTAATTAAATGAAAAAGTTGTGTTCATGTTTGTTCGTTTATTATATAAATAAACTTTCTGACGAAAAGTGATCATGAATGTTCGTTTCATTTGCAAGCCTTAATAATCCGTATGATATACAAGTATTAAAATGTCACAGTAGAGTTTATCTAACAGTAAAAAATGTCACAGACTTCAGCTTCTTAGAAATTCTGTTAGTTTCCATTTTATGTTTTTGTTTTTTATTTTGTGGGTTCCATGTACTAGCAAATGAAAAAGATGTCCACTTCTGTGGTCTGATGAATTTGTTCTAAAGCAGTTTAACAATGGCCATTTGATGGACTCGAGCAGTATGCTCGCAACAAACGGGTTCAGGTATCGTATCTTCATGTGTTTTGGTGAACCGAAATGTTGGTTTTTTGGTTTTCAGATTTCGCTATGGGTTCAGTTTTGGTTTCGGTTTTTTGGGATTCTTCCGTTTGGGTTAAAATGTTTGAGCTGAAAAAAATTGCCCAGAATAATTAATTTGAGCCTAAATTTTTGGATGCACCTTTTATTAAATGTGGAAGCCCATAATTTTCTGATATTGGTGGGAATGTGGTTTCAAGTTTGAAGGGAAACTAAGGACGAGTGAGGAAGGTGCGGATACTGTTATTTGGTTAGCTTTGCAACAGAAAGAAAAGCTGGTTTCGGGTGGGTTTTATTAGTTGCATTATGTTGGTTAATGCCAAAATAGTTTGGTATTAATTAGTTCGCATATAACAAACCGTCATTTGATCTGAGAGCCCGTTTTATAAGAATATGTTGCATTGCTAGTTGTTTGTAATTAGAATACGTCTGAGAGCCCGTCATTTGATTGAGAGCCCGTTTAATAAGAATATGTCAAAATAGTTTGGTATTAATTAGTTCGCATATAACTCGGACCGTAAGATTTATAGATATTTTAGTTTTTATTTCATATTATAAATATTAATTATCTAAATTATATATTAAGTTTAATTAAAGTATCATATAGTCCAAGGTAATAACTTGTTTCGAGTCTAATAGGCAACCCAATCGAAGTTAGTTTTGTTTTGAGTCTAATGGCCCAAACCGTTAGAAACAGTTTGGTTTGCTTCGGGTTTTATTTCCAACGGTTCGGTTTCGGGTTTCGATTATCAAAAACTGTACTTACTGTTTGATCCAAAAACCGTAAATACTGGACCATGAACACCCCTATCCATTAGTTCTATTGAAAAAGAATGATGCACATAACTTCAGTAAAACAAATATGCATTTAACATCCAGAACTCAGTATCGACAGTTTATTTCACCATTGAAGCCCTAATCTCTAGAATTGAGCCCTAATCTCAAACAATTATGACCAATAACATCAATCTAATTAGTCAATGCTGTAAAATATAAACACACAAATACCTTAGCACATGGTAGAACAAAGAACGAATCAAACTGTTCATCAATTGTTGGAGAAAAAAATTACCTGGTTGAGGGTTGAGATGAATTGCAGATGAGAAAGGACTATTGACTGGGAAGCAACACCGTTAATTGGGAGGGAGGGATAGAGCAGCGGTTGTTAGTTTAAGGATTGGGAGGGATCTAGATGAGAAGATAAGAAGCAGGGTTTTTTGGTCCTATATCTCATTCAAACTCTTATTTCATCTGAATGATTCAGGGCTTCAAGTTTTCATTCAGATGTAATACTTGAAGTTGCCAAATGCTATATATCTAAGTGATTCAAATATTCACATCTGAATGGTACCATTAAGAGGTAAACAAAAACCCCCTTAGTAACATCTTGTTACAGTAAATCTAGGAAGTCAATTATGATTATCCATAAAGTGAAACCTCTTGAAAAGCATCTATGCAGACTGCACCTTTCACGGAAAAGGTGATTTCCCAGGAAGCTCTCAGACTGCTTATAACAGGAGTTAGCCTTCCCAGGGAAGCTCTCAGACTGCTTACAAAAGGAGTCTCACACATATGGTATTTCTCATTCCAACTCTCTTACTATATTCTTACTCTCTCCCTCTCTCTAGAATATTACCCTCGGTCCCTTCTAACTAGTTTTTTTCGTGTCGCAGGTATAAGCTAGAAGTTGACAAGCTGACCCTTAGAAGCGCCTTTCTTTTGGTCGCTTCTACACCAAGTTCCAAGCTTCTTATAATATGATTTTATTTTCAACATTAAAAATGGTTTCAAAAGTTTTCCAATCATAGCTTGTTTGGACTTATATATCTTCGGCTTGATATATAAAAGTCTTCTTGGTAGCCAGAACCAATACATTAGCCTATCATTTTTTTAGAAACATCACATTGTTAGACGTTAGTGCTTAGGTCTTGTGTTGTAGGTCTTGATAGCTAGTGATTTGGGATGTACGTTAACGTTTAGAATATATAAAACACTTATGCGCTACATAAGTTATGCGCCGTATATCTTATACGCTGCCTAAGTTCCAAACAGTCTACATATAGTTTGTTTGGTGTTTATGTTCATTTGGTACCTGGACCTTCTGGTTCCTTTGGTCCAAGATGCACCTATGCTTAATATTGTCATATCTTTTGTACCGTCATTGCTATCAATGAATAAAAAAAGAGATTAAAGAGAAGTTCTTTGTGTTTTTCACCTTGTTATGTTTTGCGCACATAACATTGTAGGGTAGATCTCATTGTGGATGCTTTTACACGTCTATCTAACGATCCTTCATGAACTTTAAATCGGTATCAGAGCCATTTGGCTCATGATCTACTTTGAAAAGCTCAAATTCATCTCTTTTCTACGCATATTTGATCATTCTAGAAGATTTAGCCGTTCAAACCTCACCAAAACTTCACTAATTGTTATAATGTTGGTGTTGAACAAACATACTCAAAAGTCAGATCATTTCATCTTCGTTTTCCCCACAAAAAATTGTCAAAAACTATCAAGTCAGCTTATACGGCACATAAGTCATGAGGCGCATAACTTACACGCTGTATAACACATTTTAACTACTTACACGACGCGTAACTCCAACGTATAACATATACGCGGTGTAAGTCCCTCTCCGTATAACTTACACGCTGAAAGATTCAACGCATAAGTACTTACACGCCGTGTAAGTTATTTTGGTTCAAACTTACTTATGCGGCGCATAAGTTATGTGATGCATACAGACTTACATGATGAAATTTGAACATATGCGTTATTGTCGCTTATACGCTGCAAATACTTATACGTTGATGATTCAAACTTGAATTTTGGAGAGAAGATATGGGATTAGGTTCATGTGGTTATTCCCATGTGATTGGATTGTGATAACATTATGGATTTAAGATTTTTGATATGATTTCCCATGTGATTGGTTATTAGAGAGTTGATGAATCAAACACAATAAGCATAAATGTCTAATAAAGGTGTGTTCTGTGATTCATTATTGAAGATAGTATGTGGGTGATTGGAATGAGATAGTAGTGAAATGGTTGTTGATGTTGGACTCATGAAAAATAGAAGACCTGATCTTAAAGCCGATAAGGAAAGTCTTAAATGTGAAATTAGTTTGAAGAGGATCGGGAAAGCATATTGTTCAAAGGGTCTTTTCGTCTTGATGATTGAGTTGTTAGTTGACCTAAAATCCAAGCGGGAGATTGTTGATGCACAAAATGTCTATTTGCTTAGATTTAACAAGACTAAGCAACATCTAAGGGGGAGATTGTTAGTGCATAATGTCTAGTGCTTAGGTCTTGTGTTGTAGGTCTTGATAGCTAGTGTTTTGCAATGTATGTTAACGTTTAGAACATGTAAAACACTTATGCTGCATATGTTCTAAACAGCCTATATATAGGCTGCTTAGTGTTTGTGTTCATTTGGTTCGTGGACCTTCTGGTTCCTTTGGTCCAAGATGTACCTATGCTAAATATTGTCATATTTTTTGTACCTTCACTGCTATCGATGAATAAAAGAAGAGATTAAAGAGTAGTTCTTTGTGTTTTTCACATTGTTATGTTTTTCGCACACAACATTGTAGGGTAGATCTCATCGTGGATGCTCTTACACCTCTATATAACGATCCTTCATGAACTTTTATATACCCAAGCAAGTCATGGGATTCCTTCTCAAGAATTTTTTATTGAACCTCAAATGTTTTCAAACCCATCTGGTGCAAGTTCTAGTTCATTTTCTCATCCCTCCCCACCTAATGTTAATATGAAGGAAGCAGAACAACATTTTGCTTTCATGGGCGCTTTCATGACCTCATATGAGCAACTGGTGGGAAGTAAAGTTGCTACGCGTGACTTGCTGATGAAGATTATGATTGTAACACCCCAGCTTAAGTGGAAATGCCCGAGTGTGACGTACAGATTTTTCAAAACACATGTGACACTATTAAGCGACAATATTATCATTAATTCATTCATACTTCAATTACACAAGTTCAAATAAAGAAAATAAATTCAATAAAATAAAAATAGAAGCAACTTGTCCATTATTTTTGTAACCTAATTTTAGTGTCTTCTTTGTACTTCAACCTTCTAATAATTGTACATGTAGCATGTATATAAAATAAAAGGTCAACTAACAAGTAATTGGTGAGAATCATACAGTTTGATATAAATACATAAGAAATCATACAATTCTATGAACATGTGTAACAACGTAAGCAAGGTTCTTTCCAGTTGGTAACAACCAACGTACTCAGATAAACGCATAACGCAAGCAAGGTGCATTCCAGTTGGGGACAACCAACATACTTGGATAAACGCACAACGCAAGCAAGGTCCTTTCTAGTTGGTAACAACCAACGTACTCGGATAAACGCACAACGCAAGTAAGCAAATAAAGAGACAAGTCCATGATGCGAATTGTAGTTTGAATAAAGTATACTAAGTAATTGTTTGAGTAGGATATACATGCTACCCCTAAAATGTAAAAACATTTAAAAAGGGGGTGTGAGAAACTTACTTTAGAAATTGAAGAGGAAATAAAGATAAAACCGAAATGTGTTAAAGGAACAGAAACGAACGATCCACATGAATTATAAATAAAAATCAATACGAAAATTTAAAAACTAATCTAATGAGATTATTAGAGTTAATTATTGTATAATTTTTTTGGGAAATATACATTATTTTATTATAATTTTTATTATTTTAAGGCACAGATTATTTTAATATTATTTTTAAGCTTAACAGAATTTATCGATTTGTATTATTTTAATATTATAACTAACGCTATTATGAGACTTACGGTATTTACAAGGCCCGAATTTTATCTCAAAAAAGATATTTATGTTATTGGATTAAAACTAATGAATTATAATCTAATGAATTATGGTTACAGATTAACATTTAACGATTTAAAAGCTAACGAATTTAAAACTAATGGATTAAGGTTTATGAATTATAATCTAACGGTTTAAAGTTTACGAATTATAAGCTAACGGATTGAAGTTTAACGAATTCAAGTTCAACGACTTAAAATTAACTAATTAACGTTTAACGAATTAAAAGCTAATGAATTAAAGTAACAGAAATAAAACTAATTTTGACGATTTAACGGAAAGGAAAGTTAGGTTTTAGTTCAAAATAATAAATTATAGTTTACAAAAATTTTATTTAGATTAAAAATAATTTTATTTTATTTATAATAATTTTTAACAATTTAATAATTTATAAAACCTTAATATAATATTAAAAAATAATGTCCAGACCCGGGTTCGAACAAAAAATTTATAAAACCTTAATATTAACATAATATTAAACCTTAATAAAACCTTAAATGATTTAAAAGATGAACAAAAAAATAATGTCCACACCCGGGTCCTTTGGACCACATCAAGGTAGTTTAACCAGTTGAGTAAGACTATCTGTTAGTTTATGGATAGAACAAAAAATATATAAGTAAACTTTCAAGTTCATCTTCCTTATTACAAAACCCTAGAATTAAAATATGACAATTCGTTCTACTGTTAAGCTTTGATGGTAAACGGAGCTCGCCAGAGAAATGAACTTGAATAAACTAATTCATGATTTTTGAGAGAATTTTAGATGAAAAAGATGTTTGAGCAAGTTTAGACGAAGGATTAGGTCCTATTTATACCATCAATTGGATCATGTGATGATTATTGATCTTAATTGTGTTTTGAAATATAATCCGGCCATTCTAAGATTTATTTGACCATAATGTATTGTTGTAATCAACGTATTTTTGACGATGATTACACGTTTGCCGTTACGGTCTAAGTATGTTACGTGATTTAATTGAGTTAATTCGCGTGTTACAAGGGTTTTTGAGGCTTGGTCAGCGTCGAAACAGTGACCGTCGGAAAACCGTGATTCTAGGGGGGGGGGGGCCTGGTTTAGGGTTTTAATATTGTAAGAATATAATTTAAATACATTTTTCACTTTAAGTACATGTAGTTTCTAGATACGTTAAAATTGAAATTAAACTATAATTACAATTTGAACCTCGTACTTTGAAATGTTTTAAGATAAAAAAGATTAAGGTAGTGTTTGTTATGGAGCAATGGAAGGTGGAATGTAATAAGCCATTCCAAAGGAATGAAAAAAAACATGTTTGGTTACCATGCATGAATGGAATGGATGATTCCAAATGGAATGAAACTCCTTCCATTTTTAGGATTTTCATTCCTTTGGGTATGGGTGTTTTTTTTCCATTCCTTCAAGGAATGAAAAAGTCAAAAAGTCAACATTATCATTACTATTATAAAATTATAATTATATTATTATTATTATTATTATTATTATTATTATTATTATTATTATTTTCTAATTATAGTTATTATATTATCATTGTCGTTTTGTATATAATAATATAACTATTATTATATTAGAACTATTACTACATTATCAATATATTTTATTTTTAAATTAGATGAGTTAACATTTCACAACGCATATACAGTTTAACGATCTCGTTGCAGCACTAGGTCCTCAAAATACTTATTATGAATATTCATTTATTATTAATATTATTTATTTATTCTTTATTATTATTACTAATAAAATATTAATAATGATAAAGTGATTAATCATTCCATTCTTACAAGGTAACCAAACATGACAATGGAATGGTAATGATCCATTTCATTCCTTTTTCCATTCCATTACCACGTCCATTCCATTCCCTCATCTATTCCATTACCCCGTATCAAACATACCCTAAAAATAATTTACACATTGGATCCCGAACTTTGAAAAATAACAAGTTATGAAACTTGGATGTTAGTTATATTATACTCGGATAGTTTGCATGCAGATTAACTTAATAAAACTCTAAATCCCAAGGTTCGTTACTCGAACAACATGAATACAAAACGAATGAACAATAACTTAAATTCTAGTGAATATCATATTAACGACAAACATCAAACACGAATATAATGAAACAATGAAATGAGTTGGTTTAACGAATACAAGTGCAAACTCAAATGAACGTTAACGAATGCCACATGAAACGAAACTTGAGAATATATATATAAATATATAAGCAAAACCAAAAACTCGAAATCGGTCGTTTTTGGGTTTGAAAAGTAACTAATGTTACAGGATTCACAACTTTTAAAAATTTCATTTTGAAATTAAGAATAAAATAAAATTTAAAAAAACAACTAATACAAGGAGTTGTAAAAATTTTAACGATTATATATACATAACTAAATAAAAACAATAACGTTGATCTTTGAATGACCCGAAAGATGTCACAAATGGGATATATGATAAGGACACTTATATATAGGATGTACCAGTGGCGTATCCACCATGCCCTTATCATACTACATTTTCCCCATCTTTCAAAATCATTCCAGGTTTTGAGTTATCGCACTCAACCGGACTTATTATGTCTTCCAAGCGAGGACTTGAATAATTATGTGTCGACCCCTAATTACCTTTATTGTTGGATGGTCCACATGATCTGTCCTCCTACAAAAAAGATTGTTATTTGGAACTGAAAAATTAGTCTTTGATGCTCCCTAATCAATACTTAATAGTTATTGGGACTATTTTGCCAGTCCCCGACTAGTACTTGATACTAGCTTTAGAGACTAAAAGCCAGTCTCCGTTGTGTGACATCAACAGGGGCCAACAGTTAGTCTTTGATACATAAAATTTCAGTCCTTAATATATTCACCGGTATCACGTCATTTCAGTTCCTAATACATTTCTTCAGAGACTGTAAATCAGTCTCAGATACAATAATATTTTAGTTCATAATTGTAACAACTCGGTTTTTCCACGTACTAATTTATATCTGTTACCCGACCCGTTTTATGTTCAGGAAATTTTATCACTGAAAAATATCGCGTTTATCGAGTAATTATTAAAATTTTATTGGTTTATTATATTTATTTAATATATATATATATATAACTTTGAAAAATATACATTTTTAACCCAAAACTAAACTTAAATCCCTTATTGTTTCTATCTCAAATCTCCAAGGACTACACTGCAATTTCTGCATATTATTTTTATATCTCTTTGGTCCCTTACCCGTTAACCCATGGTTCGGACCCGTATACCCACATCGTGACCCGTTTAGCTAGCTTGAGCCACAATTGTCGTTCTAAACTAGGAATTTAATCATGTTTGTGATTGCTCTTACCATTATCAGCCTAACCGCCACCGCTAATTAGGAAACAAGATCCAATATGACGCGTATTGATATATTTGATAAACCGTCTTGACCTAAATCGATTATATAACGTAAGATTGATCATAACTCAATTCCTCGCGTCTGCACACCTCTAGACCCAGCGCCAACTGAACCCCCTTGGTTAATTGGATTATTGACATCTCTTTATACCTCGTTCGTCGTCGTCATTGGCTGGCTCTGTTGAATCAGTTTGACCTGTGTTTAATCATCGAATTAGGTAATAAATTATATGTTTGAATTCGTCTCAGTACGCTTTACAATAGCCCTAACATCAATTTATCAAACGGTTAACGGATTGATCACTTGATTATCTAGGGTTCTTGTTTGTAATCTGAGTTGTTTATAAGTTATCGGTTCAACGTAATAACAAACTAAACCCCCTAGCCCAGTGGCAAAGGGTATGTGCGTTATTACAATTTAAATACACTATTTATTCAATATTTATACAACACCAACATTTGAACTAGTTGTTTTCCGAGTCCTTGTTAAAAACCATATATGAATATATGTATGAATATGTAATAAGTATAAAAATTAATTTTAATAAGGTTTTAATCTGAAATATATATTTATTGTAAACTCGTTAATTAAAGTACTAAAAGTATGAGTTTAAGTATCTTATAAAAGATCATATTTTATGTGAATATTATTATCTATTAATTACCCTTTATTATTTACAATATGTATTTAAAAGGAAATCTCTTCTAATGGTGAAAATATATATGAATACATTAAATGTATGTTTAGTTTGAAATAGTTATTTAAAACAAACCTCTTTATATAATCTATGGAAAATTGTAAATACTTAGTTATTTAAGTATTTTGTTGATAATTATAAATTTATTAAAGATATGCTATTTATTATAAAATTGATAATAAGTCTAAGTAGTATTTAACTTTCGAAAGCATAAACTCGATCATCAAATCTCGAGTCTCTATCTAGTTTTAGCTTCGTTGTTGAATTCATATTTATTTATGTAATTATTGAAAATTAGGATTCTCGTCGGTACTTCCCGAAGAGCGTGATTATCACTTTCTTGTTATATTCATTCCCGTTTGGCTTATTTGATTAGGTGAGTTTATCATTCTCCTATTTTTCCAACTTTTCTAAACGTTTTGGGGCATATGCGTATCTATCCGTATTTCCTACTATATATATTAAACAAATGCATACGTGTAATTGTGAGTGACTTAATCAAATATACGTGTTATATACTTACTTGTGTTAATATTCATTCATTCATTCGTATATTGTGTTAATATTCATTCATTCTTATATTCGGAGAGGTCCATCGTATTCCCATGTATTGGGTGCTCATGCTATTGACCAACGCCCGATTCGCTTGGCAACGGTCTCATTACTTGTTTATGGTTTGATTCATTCACCGCATTTACTATGTTATGCTTATTTATATTGACATGCAAAACTGGTGATATTCTCACTCAACTTTATGTTGACAAACTCTGTTTTCTATGCATATGCAGGTTGCTTGAATGGAAGTATGGATATTTGGTCAAGACCATAGGTTATAATGAAGAAAATCGTTAAATCATGTTTATAATCATTTACTTGAATTGTTTTGTAATGTTTGTAAACTTGTGTGTATATTTAAAATAAAATAATTAATTAGATATTGTCACTTTTATATTATGATATTATCTTCGAGATGTGAGCAATCGGATCACGTCCCGACATTTCCGCCTTAGGTTGGGGTGTGACAGATTGGTATCAGAGTCGAAGGTTATAAGATAGATCGTTAGAAATTGTCCTAGTCATATGTTAGGACTCTATACGTGCTTATCTGAACTGCCTTATGTGCTATTTAATTGCTTGCAGCTTGCTTAGATTAATTATTATATTATATTCATCTTATTTATTGATTGCATGCACACACAACTTCCGAGGTTATGCCTCACATTCAAAATATTTTTCTAAATCTTTTATTTTGGTAGATTATCTTTTATTTTGGGAAATTCCTTAAGAATTCTCGTCTTTTGTTTTTGCTTTTTCACCTTGAAGCATGGGGGTATGACAAATGTCTTACAACCATAACTTTAAGTGGTACCCGTAACCGGCTAAACGGTTGCGTGGTAAACGTAATCGGCTAAACGGTTACACACAAAAATTGATTTTTTATTATTTTTAAAATATTTGATTCGTTGATTCGATATTTAGTTAGGTCGGTTAAATACCATGTAAAGCTCATGGTCCGAACAACTCCATTGATTCGATAATTCGTTAATTAGTTGGGTAAGTTAAATGCCATTTACACGCTTATGAACTGACCAACTTAATTGTTTGTTACTCGTTGTTTGAATTGGGCCAACAAATTGCCATGGAACGCACATGGGAGGCCAATTCACAAACTTTATGTTGCTTATATAGTTAGCCATTCAAATTGCCATGGAAAGCTCATGGGAGGTGAACTTGTTTGATATGTTTGGTTATTTTATTCTTGGAAAATTTTATAAGCATTGTTTATTTACTTAATTGCCTCAAACTTATACAAATTATTTTAAATCTCGACTCGCCCTCGAGTCTTCACTAGCACAATATACAGTAGAAACTCTATAAAATAATACACTTGGGACCACCAAAATTTATTAATTAAAAGAGTTATTAATTAATCGATAAATTAATAATTATTAATTTATATATTAATTAATATTTTATTAATTTATAGTAGAACGTTCTGACTCACCTAGAAGAAAATGTAGTTGCACAGTTGTTGACTGATGAAGAAATTATTGAAAGCGTTATTGGAATTAATAAAGATGATATCGATGAAGAAGATGATGAAAGTTCTACAATGGAGCCCCCTTCGCGAAACGAAGCTATTAAAGCGGCAATCACATTGAACAATTTCTTGTTGAGCTATTAGAAAACAACACCAGAAGTTCTTACCATGCTAAGGAAAGTTAGAGACGAGATTCAAGGGGAAATTAATTTCAACAAAAAATAAAAGACAATTGAGTCATTTTTCAAGAAACCTTCATAAATCATTCATGTAATATGCTATATATAAGGAATTATTAATTTATATTTTATATGGGGTCTAAAGAAATTATCAAAAATGTACTATCTTATAATTTTAGCGAATTATTAATTTAGCACCCTATCCCCGAGTCTGGACCGGCAAAAAATATTATCTTAGAGAGTTTATTAAATAATCAAGTATTAATTTATCGAGTTTCTACTGTACATACACATACATACACATACGCATCTCTATTATTCCACATCAACACATTCCCACAACTTACCCACCATCTTACACATTTTCATTGTTGATCCTCGTAGAATGTCTTCTCAATCTCATCGTCGTAATAATCGTCGTTCGTCGACCCCTCATGATCGCCGTTTGGCTGCTAGAATCACTAAGGAGTTCACTGCTGCTTTATCCGAGGTTGTGTCCCAGCTGCAAAACATCAACTCAAATGGATCCACTACTTCGGCTACACCAAACAACTACCACTACAAGAACTTCACGAGTGCCAAACCCCCTCCTTATCTTGGCGAGGAGAATGCTACTAAGCTCCTTCGCTGGTTTGAACAAATGGAGAACAAGTTTATCCACTGCGAATGTCTGGATGACAAGCGTACTAGGTTCGCCTCGAGCATCTTTGAAGAACGAGCTCTCACTTGGTGGAACTCTTATAAAACCCTACATGGTGTTGAAGAAGTTGTGGCTATGTCTTGGGAAGAACTCAAGGAGGCAATGAAAAGAGAGTTTTGTCCCGAGCATGAACTGCAAAGGCTTAAGACGGAGTTTTGGGAGCTTAAACAAATTGGTGATGACAATTCAACCTACTCGAACCGTTTTAAGGAACTTAGCCTGCTAGTACCACACCTTGTAACTCCTTTGGCTCGTGGTATTCGAAAGTACATTCGTGGATTGCCGACGATTTTCCGTGATGCTGTGGTTAGTCGAGACCCTCTCTCAATTGAGGAAGCTATTACTCTTGTTGCTTCAGTTACGGATGACCATGTTAGAGATGGAATCCTACCTCGTAAGGATGCTAAACCTACATTTGACAACTCTAAAACTGATTCCTCAACCGATGCTAAGGCCGAACCCAAACCCACTAGTAACCCTTCTCACCACAAACGTAAATCCAATCATCAAAACTATGCTGTTAACAAAGCCAACCCACAACCCTCCAACTAAGATGCTCTTAACAAGAAGACCTATACATGACCTTTTTCGTTATGCTCAGTTTGTAACTACCATCACCTGCCTCAATCTCCATGTCGCTTGTGCACCAACTGCAACTATTATGGTCACCTTGCTAATACTTTCTATGCAGCATCCGGTACTCAAACTGTCACACCCCAACCTAAGGCGGAAGTGTCGGGGCATGATCCGATTGCTCACAGCTCGAAGATACTATCATAATATAAATGTGACAATATCTAATTAATTATTATATTTCAATTATCACACAATATCCAAATACAATAAACAGTTTAAATATACAAATATAAGCTCAAATAAAAGGTTAACTTGATTATAACCTAAGGTCTTGTCTACATGTCCAAACTTCAATCTTCAATACAAGCAACCTGCATATGCGTATAAAATGGAGTAATGTCAACATAAATTTGAGTGAGAATATCACCAGTTTTGACACAACAATATAAATAAGCATGACGTGATAAGTGCGGTAAAAATAATCAAACCAATAACAAGTATGTAGACCTTTGCCAAGCGAATCGGGCGTTGGTCACCAGCAGGAACACCCGCTATATGATTGATTGAATAGTAATCCCAATATACGATTGATTGAATGGTAACACAAGTAAGCAAGTAGCACGTATGTTTGATTAAGTCACTCACAATAACACGTATGCATTTGTTTGAATATATATATATATATATATATATATTATGAAATACGGATACGTAGGCATATACCCCCAAAACGTTTAGAAAAGTTGGTAAAATAGGGGAATGATAAACTCACCTTAGATTAACGACAAACAAATAGAAATACGAATAAGCGAGCTAACTAATAAGCGAGTCGTCCACTACACGTCAAACGATATAAGCAATTCAGAATCTGAGATTTTAGGATAAGATAATATAAATAAAAATGAACTTAATGCCGTTGGAATCGATCCAAACGGATGTCTAGAACTCCGGTAATGTTAACTTAAAGATTTAAGCGAGCTGGTATTGACCAGAATCCGAACAGCGAGTCAGAATTCGGGTTTTGGTCAGTAGCCTTAAAATTTTGTTACGAAAAGAAAAGTTATTTGGACCGAACGTTGGTTCTGACCAGAAGCATGAGAAATTGATTGGTCAAAGTTGTTGACTATTATGCCCTTAAACGGGTTTGAGTCCAATTGACCACCAAGACTCCCTCAATCGGCAAAATTGATTGAGGGCTTTTGTTCTACAGATAGAAATCTACAATATTGACAACTTACCCAAACGATGAATGGAACAAGAGATAATCGAGGTCAAAGGGTCTTGAAGCTTGAAAGTCAACGAAGCAATACGAACTTGATAAATTGTTGAAGAAACCGACGATGGGGAAAGGAATTTCGTGAATTTTAGTTATGGTGGCTGGTATTGAAGTAATAATTTATGGTTTTATGATATGCCTTGTTTAAATATTACGGGTTAAGGCTTGTTTATTAGGAAATAACTATTTTAGGAAACCGAATAATCAATTAATGACAGAATCGGGTATAATAACATAGAGATTTCGACTTGGACAACAAGAAAACGTCTTGGGATCTTTAATAACATTTATTTGAGTTTAAGTTTCGTTAATTTAATCGAAAATAGGAAAGAATTGGCAAAATTAGTCCATGTAGTTTCTTAAAATGCTATTTTTAGCCGTTTTAAGCGATTTTAAAGGTTTCTAAGGGCTATTTGGCATAATTGAAAGTTATGAAATTGTAAAATAAGTTAAACCAAGTTAAATACTAATAAATACAAGTTTTAAATAGTTCAAAAGATCTGAATTACATTCTCGAATTGATTTAAACAAATACGAAAAATCCGTAATGTTACACAAACTACCCCACATGCTCAACCCGGTGTTCTTAACACCCGTACTTGCTATAATTGTGGAGATCCTAGTCATCTTCGCAATGCGTGCCCTCGAATTATTCATGCATATCAAGCTCAAGTTATGCCTGCCCCCCTACTACACCACTAATGCTCAGCAAGTCCCAACCCATTAACCATATCCACTACAAGCTCCTCTCATCAACCAAGGTTCCTCATACATGACTCACCCTTATCAAACTCCCCTCCCGCAAGCTCAAGTTTACCCAACTCATTTCAATCAAGCCCCACTGATACAAGCTGTTCAAGTTCAACCTATTCTAGCTATCCCAAATTCATCTACTGCTACTGCTCAAGTGGTTATGGATCCAAGTACCTCAAGTGCTCCAATTCAAGGGAATCAAGTCAATCCTAACTGAAGATTTTGAAAGACTTTGAAATTTTATTGCTATATTTATTTCCATTTTAAATCTTATCTCTCTGTTTATGCATCGTAATGACTCTTTGGTTATTTTGTGACGTTTGGTGATTTTGAGTTAACTATGTTGCACGTTTCATCTTATGAATGACGTTTCCTTTTATACTTCATTATGCTTTTATCATATTATCTTATTCATATCCATCATGATTCATTAAAGCGTTTGTTTTCTTTTCATCTTCCAAATTCTACTTTTAATAATCAAACGATATAATCGGAATCACACGGTTTTTATCAATCAACACTAACATTTATTAAGTATCTCTTGGATTTATACTTAAAGTTATCAAAACGTTTGCTTCATTCAAAATGATGATTTTAAATGTTTTGTAATCCACATGATGAAATGAGTTATGTAGACCATCCGACGATAAGAGTAATTATGGTCCGGAACATAATTATTCAAGTCCTCGCATGGAAATCATAATACGTAAAATTGTGTGTCATGATTTAGAACCTAAGGTAGCTTGGGTAACGGTATGAATGATGAGATGATAAGGACATGGTGGATACACCGCTGGTACATCCTATATATAAGTCGGATTGTCATTTGAAGTGTTGCTTCGGTTATTAGAAGTTCCATGTTATGATATTTTCTTTAAAAGTTTAATTGTTTCAAAATGATGATGTTTTGGTTTTCCTTAATTTTGAGCCAAAATTCCCTAAAGTAGGGGAAACTGTAACAACTCGGTTTTATGTTCGGGAAATTTTATCACTGAAAAATATCGCGTATATCGAGTAATTATTAAAATTTTATTGGTTAATTATATTTATTTAATATATATATTTAAGTTTGAAAAATATACATTTTTAACCCAAAACTAAACTTAAATCCCTTATTGATTCTACCTCAAATCTCCAACGACTACACTGCAATTTCTCCAAGGACTACACTGCAATCTCTTTGGTCCCTTACCCGTTAACCCATGGTTCGGATCCGTATACCCACATAGGGACCCGTTTAGCTAGATTGAGCCACAATTGTCGTTCTAAACTAGGAATTGAATCATGTTTGTGATTGCTCTTACCATTATCGGCCTAACCGACACCGCTAATTAGGAAACAAGATCCAATATGACGCGTGTAACATTTCGGATTTTCAAACCCGTATTCGTTTACGAACGAAACATTTTTAGATCTTTGTTATTATTGAAAATCCAATATTTATTAGTAAATAAGTTTCCTAATGCTCACTTTAGGCCCTTGTACTTCAATCAATGTTCAAAACCGAATTATACGAAAAACTAGTTCAAGTAATGCTCAATTAACAATGTATAGGGACCATTAGTGTAAAAATAAAACTCCACCATGGATTGGCCGGAGCGCCGCGTGGGCTGCCCCCTCCTCCCCGTCGCGCGGCGCATTGGCACCCCTGTACAGATCGTTTAAACTTTAGTTCGTTTCTTAGTTCGTTTAAGGTATAAAATCGATTATATTAGGTATGTTTGAGTGAATTAAGGACCAAGTAAACATCATATAACTAAAATACAAGTCCTAATTCGTTTTCCCCTGATCAAGTTCATATCTTTAGTATATTTATAAAATTGATTCTTTCCTTAAAACGTATTTACTTGCTTAAACGGGCCAAAAAGCCCATATTTAGTTCGTTATTGCTTTTCCTATATAAACAACTCATAATCTCTGCCACAAACCTTCACCCCAAACCCTATAGGAGCTTCTTCAGCTGTCCTACCTTCTGCCCCTCTTCATATGCTTTAGTTTTTGCTATTTTATTGAAGACACGTTCATAACCGTTTGACTTTGCTTACGTGTGGAACTTTGACTTCCGTTTCTCGTCAATCCTTTCACTTTCCGGGTAAGTTGTAAACTGTAAAATCGTTCATGTCACACCCAAACCTAAGGCGGAAATGCCGGGGCGTGATCCAATTGCTCACAGCTCAAAGATACTATCATAAATATATAAATGACGATATCTAAATAATTATTTTGTTCAAATAATACACACAATAGTCAAATACAACCAAACAATTCAAATAAATAAATACAATCATTTAAATTCAAGTTTGTCTTCAATATAACCCTAAGGTCTTTTTAAGTGTCCATCCTTCAACTTAGGCAACCTGCATATGCGTAGAAAATGGAGTTTTGTCAACAAACATGTTGAGTGAGATGGTCACCAATTTTTACACAACAAATAGTTATATAATAAATAAATAATAAATGATAAGTGTTAAATGCGCAAACCAACCATGTGATAATAATCAATCGAATCATAAAAATCATGCATATAACCAAATCGTGTGTGCCAATGAAATCGTTGCCAAGCGAATCGGGCATTGATTACAATGACTAAGGTTGTTATTTTACCTTTGCCAAGCGAATCGGGCTCCGGTTACTAAGACGGTCGTATGATCATACTAATGAGAACCCTATAAAAAAGGGGATATGTTGGACCTCTCCGAAACGTTATCAAGTAAACAATTAAACATGTAGCAATTAGCATATAGCATTCAACTGATATTCACACAATAATTATGTTTGCGATTTTGAGTATATATATAGAATAGAAAATTTGAGTAAGTACGCATATGTCCCCAAAACATTTGAAAATAGTGTATAAAAAGGGAATGATCAAACTCACCTTATATTAAAGGCAAGCGATTATAACTACGAATAAACGAGTCAATGGATAAGCGAGTCGTCCAATACACGTCCAACGAGATTAATGATCAGAATATGAAACTTTGTGATATGAAACTATAAATAAAAATGAACATAATGCCGTTGGAATCAATCTAAATGGATGAGTAGAACTCTAGTTATGATGATTTTAATGTTTAAACGAGTCGAGTCTGACCAGAATCCGAACTTCGAGTCGGGAGTCTGGTTATGGGCTGTAGCATTAAAATTTCGTTTCAAGAATAAAAGTCTTCTGGACCGAACATTTAATTCGACCAGAAGCATGAGAAAACACAAAGTCAAACTTGTTGACTGTTTTTTCCTTTATCGGGTTTTAAAGCAATTGACCAATCAACACCCTTCAATCTCAGAAATTGATTGAAGGTTATTGACTAGGGAATATGTATGAACAATTTTATAGTTTACAACTTACCCAAAAAGTGAAAGGATCAAGAGATATAACGAGTCAAATATCAATGTATAAGCAAAGTCAAACGTCAAGGCTTGTGTCTTTAACGAATATGCAAAAACCGAAGGGTTTGAGAATGAGCAGAGGTAGGTGACAGCTGGAGGAGATGTAGTAGAGTTAGGTTAAGGTTTACAGCAGGGAATTATGATGTGTTTATATAAGAATAGCTAAAACGAACCAAATATGGGCTTTTTGGCCCGTTTAAGCAAGTATATGCGATTTAAGGAAACAATCTTCGATTTATTCACAAAGATCTGATCTTGGACAAGGGAAAACGAATTAGGAATGATATTTTAGTTGTATGATGTTTACTTGGACCTTAATTCACTCTAACATGCCTAAAATAAACAATTTTATACCTTAAACAAACTAGAAAACAAACTAAGGCTTAAACGATCTGTGCAGGTACCCCGTCGCGCCCCGTGGACACCTAGGGTGGTCCCATGGCGCAGCGCCCCGGGCCACAAAGGAGAAAGTTTCATTTTTTTATATTTTTAGTCCCTGTAGTTTGATATTTGGTCCATTATTGAACTTTTTATGTTTTAAACAAGGATTTAGACATTATATAAAGTATGAGGGGTATAAATTGAACATTAGAAACTTAAATATATTATTTTTGTTTAATAATGAAAATCTAAATTATTCCCGATCGGTTTAAACATAAACGAAAAATCCGAGATGTTACAGTTCATACATATTCCCTAGTCAATAACCTTCAATCAATTTCGGTGGTTGAAGGGTGTTGACTGGTAATGCCCGTTAATTCCGAATTCATGGATTAAAGATTGTAGAGTATGTATAATTCTCGGGATTTATCCGACGTTTCTCGGAAGCCTTTACGTCATTCCGGTACGTCTAATCGCTTAACATTTCTTCCAAGTTGCATTATTGTTATTTTCTGGGGGCTAGAATGAAAAAGTTTTATATTATAACACTAACAAAAAAACCCTAGCCCCATTCCAGCTAGCTGTTGCGATCGGCAGGGAGATCAAGGCCAAGACCCGCGATTTTCTTTTTTTGCAGCCAATTCCAAGCCTTAGAACTTCAATTCAAGGTGTGTACTACGATTCCCCAAGTCTTTTACACGTTAATTGATCCTTATATTGCGCGTATTGATCGAAAAACGTCTTGTTGTAGGCTAACCGGGTGGCTGCCCAATTGAGCTTTTCCGGGGCTGTTTCGAGTGAGGTTTTTGCATTAAAATCCCGCTAGGTATGTCATGTACATCATCTTATAATTTCATGGCCAGTGGAGGAGTTTAGGTCGGTCAATCGATTTTAGTTCGAAAACTAGGGTTTTTCGGGTGTAGAATTGCAAATTGTTGAGTTTGATGCGTTAATTGATCGGGTGACCGACCGAATCAGTTTGTACAGCCCTGGGGGGGGGGGGTTAAGGGCTGTGGAAAAATTAATTTTTCGATGCGCGGGGCTGTTGTGGTTAGTGCTTCGTCAATCGAGTCGGCGGTGCGTGAATTTTCGTTTAAACGGTAAAGTAAGAGTTGTAAAAAGGAACCGGCAACCCTATCAACTCGGGTGACATAATCTTGATGAATGAAAAGATTTAAAATGGAATTTGGTCCATTCGGGGCTGATTCGTTTAACAAATGGTTTTAAGGTTTATTACACGCGCATTCGACCCGATTTGACTATCCTTGGGCCTTGGGTCAAGTATTGGGCCTTGGGCCAAGTTGTTGGGCCTTGGGCCAAGTTGTTGGGCCTTGGGCAAAGTGTTGGGCCTTGGGCCAAGTTTTTGGGCCTTGGGCCAAGTTTTTGGGCCTTGGGCCAAAGCGTTGGGCTTGAACGGCCCATTAGGCAAGAGTGTTCTTTCGGTCTAGGTTTGTAACGTGTTGTGTATAATTTACAGGCCGTTGCTTGTGATTGTGCACTTAGGAATTTCCTAGCTCGTTGCAGGGGTACGATTGATTTCAGGTGAATTCATGATGCCCTTTTTACTCTTTTACTTTTGGGCTAGCATGAACACCTAAATGTTTCTTACATGACGAAAGGTTTTAAACGAATTTATATAGGCTTGCTAGCATATGGTAGGCCTTGGGATGTTATATATATATATATGTATATACATTATTTCTTGGCCTATATCTGGCGATGTTGTAGTCGTTTCGACTACTGATGTTGTGTATGCCTACTTTGTGTTTGCATGCACTGATGTTACGTGTTTGGGTTGTACGTTTGCTCGACCCTGATGTTATACGTGGATGTTGTATATATATACTGTGATATATATAGAGATGTAATTGAAAGGATGTTTACATATACATTTTGTATATGTATGTATGAGGATGTTTAGTTCGGTAATGATGATTTGATGGATGTACCCTTTTACGTTTTAAAACTTTGGTATGACTATCATAACTATTATTTAATGATATTATTTACTTAAAACTTGAACTCACTCAGCTCAAGCTGACTTTGTGTGCATGTTAGTGTGAGTTTCAGGTTAGGAAGAGGATGCCTTATCGCTTGGACGTGCACGAAGCTACTTGGACGGTGAAGGGCATACGGGAATTGAAGTTTCACTATTAAACATTTATTTTTAAACGTTTTTATTTAAAGATAACTATGTTGATTTTGGGCAAAATTCCCGGGTTTTGGGAACTTATTTTATTATTTATGTTTTCCGCTGAATTATACTCTGAGATGTTTGTTTTAATGGAAGAAACCGTTTTCAAGTTTAATTATTTTCTTAAGTGTTTTGTATGATTACCAACTGTGGGGTTCCCGGGGTTCGGGGCCTTACAAGTTGGTATCAGAGCCTTGGTTCGAGGGATCTGAGCATCCCCGAATGCTTGGACTCGAACTGTAAGAAAAGAGACCAGTATGCCCACCGCGAGTAGCTACACGCCAAGAGGTAACTTTAGATTATTAGTCATTCCTTTTAGTTTAAAATTTTCCAGTATGTGATTAACTGTTTAAGTGTTAGATAGAAGGCTAATGTGGATAGGGGCAGGGGATGATTAAGACGGGCGGGTAAAGTAAACGAGTAATTACTCTTGATCAACGTCATTAGCAGTTTACCCTTACCTTACATGTTCTAAATGCCACTTGTACCTGACCATATTAAAATTCTGTCTTTGTAGGGATAGGTCATGGTTAATACTCGAGCAGCTAAGAGAGGTGTTTCTAGTGTCCGTGGTCGTGGTCGTGGTCGTAAGCCACGTGCCGAAGCCGAGAGTGAGATTCTTACTTCCCAACAGGACACCCTGATTCATGAGGAGGGGGATAACCCCGCCTTAGATCCTGCTATGCGCGCGGCTATCGCGGATGAGGTTTACCAGGTGCTCCATAGCGCCATTCCTGAGATCGTTGCTGAGGCCGTCAGGGCCATGGAGGAGTCACTGATTTGTAAGGGTTCGGATAGGGGAAGGAAGAGTAAGGAGGTGTAGGTAGAAGAGGAAGAGGAAGTATATGTGCCGAGTGGGGATGAAGATGAGGTGCGGACTATTAGTGTATCTACTCAGGGTTGCTCGTATGGTGACTTTAAGAAGTGTGACCCCCTTTCTTTCGATGGTACTAAAGATGCATTGGCAACACATCAGTGGGTGAGAGAGATGGAGGCTGTTCTGAGGGTTAGTAAGTGCAAGGGGGATGATATGGTAACTTATGCTACTGCCTCGTTTCGTTCTGAGGCATTATGTTGGTGGGATTACTTGGCGCAAGCTATGGGTGATCGTTCGATTAGGAGGATGACGTGGGATGAGTTGAAGAAATTGGTTCTCGATCAGTTTTGTTCTCCGCATGAATTGGATAAGATAGAGCAGGAATTCTTGACCTTGGAGGCTGGTACTATGTCGCATCGGGAGTATACTACCAAGTTTAACAAGATGGCTCGTTTATGTCCCGATTTGGTTACTCCCAAGACCAAGAGGATTAAGAAGTACGTGAAGGGGCTTCCGGTGGATATCCGTAGGGGTGTGTTGACTACCGACATGAACTCTTTTCACTCGGTGGTCATTCTAGCAGGTACGCTGTATGATCAGTGGGAGAAGTTGCCGCCGCCCGAGAATAGGAAGACATGGAACTCAAATTTGTACGGCAAGCGGCCCGGGGGAAGCAAATTTAATCCGTCTGAGAAAAGGGTAAAAACTGAGACTTCTGAGGTCAAAGGGGATGTGGAGTTCGGTAATTGCAAAAAGTGCGGGAAGCCGCACAAGGGGGAATGTAGGATTGGGTCTGGCACTTGTTTTCGTTGTGATAAGGTAGGACACCCTCATTTCGAGTGTCCGACATAGACCTGTTTCCGCTGTAAGGGTTCGGGTCACTTGGCATCAAACTGTCCTTCCAGTAAGGCGGAGGGGGGGGGGGTCCGGGCAGGGGACTTCCTCGAGGGGGAAGATGGATGAGAAGCCGAAGGCCAGGGCGAGGGCCTTCAACATCTCTAAGAAGGAAGCGAAAGAGGATGCGGAA